>NC_052136.2:14006822-14306822 GCF_016086655.4 Lepeophtheirus salmonis | reverse complement strand
GAAAAATGTATAGAACTTTTTATTTACCTAATATATCTTAATGGGCCATAATTAGGGGTGGGTATTTCGTAGATCCTGAGTTGAAGGTAGATGTGAGAATATGTGTAAAATTATACATATTATTATGCATTTTTTTAAAATAACATCAAAAATAGGAGGGGATTCATCATCCAGTGTGAGATGTGAACACCACGACGATCTATTAAAGAATAAACAAAATAGGAAAAAAAAAAAAAATCACCAGCCGTGTTTTCTTTTGTAATCTAAAAAATGCATTCTACATTCTCGTTATTTTTTGCGTTGTCGTCTAGAGCTTCATGAGGTCATCAATAGATTTCATTTCTAGATAAAGGCCATTATAAAAATATTCCAAGACTCCTCTCCCAAATAAATTACTTCCAGGGGATATTCAGTGATAAAAAGGTTAGAACTGACTGCTTTAGAACAAGGCTGATTCGTGACGAATTGAGCTTAAATTTTAACATTCACGTTCAACATATGTGCACCGGGGTGACTCATTTTTTTACTACTACACTTTGAGATGATCTTTTTTGAAAAAAGTAATATTGGGACAACATAGTAAGTGTAAAAATAGTAAATACTAATTTCGTTCATTTTCAAATCAAATGACGTTTTTCTTGACGGTAATGTCATAATCTAACACATGTACTGACAAAGAAAACACTTTTTTTTCGTTCAATTTAAAAAATATATATATATTTTTTTTTTTTAATGACTTGATGTAGGAGAGTCCCCATAACATCCGTGTTTGTATCCGTGGAGGGGTATCAGCGACCCTCATTGCAACGGGTACGTGAGATAAAATTTCCTACTCAAATGACAAAAATTCCTTATTATTTAGTTTATATTAATATATTTTTTATTGGACCAATCTACAGAGACGGGATTAGTATAAGAGCGCGAGGAGAAGGCAGGAGCGATCCATAAGGTACACCTGAATTAATACCCTTGTTAATTTCTAATGCCTGTTATATGATTTGAGGGAGATATATTGGGTTACTGCTGTAAAGAGGAGAACCTTCTACATTTAAAATAACATTAGTGCAGAGAAAATGCTGTAATTATATTTAAATAAATATATACTTAGATAATTTATTATGCATTTTCAATCAATTTACACTTAGTTTTTTTTTTTTTTTTTTATACAGATAACCTCTTTACCCATGTAAGGTCCTTGGTCCTTTCTGTTCTCCAACTAAATACCTGAAAAAGTCCTTCAAAGATAATTCATTTATGTGATGGAGACAAACTAACCAAATTGAAGTGAAAATCAAACATTCATTGCGTAGATAAAACTTTTATAAAAAAACACGTCAAAGGGCTCTATGTATGGACGAGAGAGAAGCCCACCACACATTTTATTTATAAGAACTACTTCATAATACATAACTACTTGTTCAGAATCTTGCTTGTATCTTAAATGTTGGAGCGTTCGTATCTCAAAATATTTGTGAAATTGATTCCTTAGACATCAAAATCGATTCACAAGTCTTGTGTTGAAAATTTGCTACACAATCCAGAATCTTATTAATCGTGGGATTGTCTCAGCCCTATGTATGTAGGTCGAATGCATTGATTCATCACTCAAATATAGTCATGGACATTTTTGGGGTGAAAAACAATTGCAGAATATTTATCTATATTTATTCCTAAATAAATATAGATATTTATTAGGACAAAAATGATGAAGGTTGATGTCTTTTTTATCATAAATAACAATAACAAAACTAAGAATTCATGCATTCTCTCCTACTTTTTATGAAGAAATAAATATACAAATAGTACAATGACTTATATATAAAAATTAGTGTTGGCTTTGAACTTGAAAAAAACTCGACTTTACTAAAGTCGACGACAATTTTCGGAAAATGACTCCAATTGGCCCTAGATATGATTTAAAAAACTAGATTAAAGTCCAACTAGAAATGATTAAACAAATCGAATTATTCGAGTCTCGAATAATCTCATCTCTAGTTACATTTTTTGGGACTTATTCCCTGTACATTCCGTTGGCATATTTTTTCTTTAGTCTAATTGGCGCCTAATTTTCTTACTGACTTATTGATGTAGTGAAATTGATTTTATAAAAACATAATTATCCACAAGATGGCACAGAAATAATAAGTTGTAGTCATCTATATATTAATAAAGCAAGGTTCTGCCAATGCAAATATTAGAACTGTATTCTACTACATCTAAGACATAATATTGTAGTAACGAGCGTCATATTAAAAAAGAAAGGGTTAGTACATATGTATATTATTAAAATAAAGTTAGTTTGTCTTTTTGTCGAGCCTAATAACTCAGACCAATGCTGGGTACTCCCTCTCGTATACAAATATGGCCTAATAATTATATCGTATCACGCAACTTCTCAATCCATAAGAAACCAAGAAAGAAAAAAGATGCCCAAAATCAGTTGGTAGTAAATAGCCAATCCTTCTCGACTACAGAATTATTATTCAATCATTATTAAGAATCGTTCGCTACTTAACCCATCTTTACTCCAACCTCAAAAACTCGAACTTGATAGTTGTAACTTGAATCCAACACAGGTAAAAATACATGTTTTAATATTAAAATATATGCATTATTTATATATAATATTTTTGATAAATATTATATTTGATTTATTATAAAATTAGAGTTCATTTGATTGTGAATAATACAAGAATACCAGGAGCGTCCTCAAGGGGTAGGCTGAAGGGGTTGTAGAACCCCCATTATCGAAAAAATTTGATTTTCTGTGAATAGATATAATTTTTTGATTTTATTCCAATTCTTTAAATTTTTACTAACAACTGCAGATTTTGATTTTCTTTCAAAAAAATTATGGAAATTAATTTTTTTTAAATTTTTTCCCGATAAATTAATTTTTTTGTAAAGTGTGCTTTTTTGAATTTTTTTGCAAAACATTTAATTTTTTGTAAATAGCTATAGATTTTTTAAATTTTTTTGCAGAAAATTTAATTTTTTGTACGTTTATGTAAAAAAATTCCAAAAAATTCAACTTTCTGTGAATAGCTCGGGATTTTTGATTTTCTTTCAAAATAATTATGGAAATTAATTTTTTTTTTTCCCCGATAAATTAAATTTTTTGTGAAGTGTGATTTTTTGAATTTTTTTGCAAAACATTTAATTTTTTGTGAATAGCTATCGATTTTTTAAATTTCTTTACAGAAAATTTAATTTTTTGTACGTTTATGTAAAAAAATTCCAAAAAATTCAACTTTCTGTTAATATCCCAGGACTTTTGATTTTTTTTCAAAAAATTATGCAAATTAAATTTTGTGCGAGTTTTTGAATTTTTTTGCAAAACATTTAATTTTTTGTGAATAGCTATGGATGTTTAAATTTTTTTTTGTGCATAGCTGAGAATTTTTGATAATTTTTTCAACAAAATTTAACTTTCTGTGAATATCTGTGGATATTTTAAGTTTTTTCAGAAAATTTAATATTTGAAATTAAATTTTTTATCCAAAAAGTTTAATTTTATGAAATTTTTTTCCCCAATAAATTAAATATTTTTGTGAACAGTGATTTTTTTAAATTATTTTTAATAGCTATGGATTTTGAAGAAAAAAAATCCTACGGGCACCCCTGAATACTTATCATGTATACTATCTAGCAAAGATATTGGATTTCTTAAGTATACATATACATACTTATGGTGTAGATGTACAACTTACAAGTATCAAAAGTTAAACTTCCCACGTTGAATGATCTATTTGTTACACCTTTTAAATCATTAGAAAGAAAATACGTCCTCTGATGATGCATAAATGCATTCATTCAATCTATTGTAAAAATATGATATAAATACCTTCGTACTTTTTTGTGCCAAATAGAAAAAAGAGATCTTAGTTACGAGAGAGAGAGGCGTCTATAGGCAAAGGATTATTTGTAAAATTTAAGTAAATAATTCACATTTTAATGAAAATCTCCTATCTGGCCATTTCACAATTTACCAGTAGAAGCAACATAATGATTTATTTTTTATATAGTTTATGTTATATATAGAGATGGGATTTTTGAAGTGTGCGAGGAGAACACGGGAGCAAGACATGGTACTACTAAATTAAGACCATTGTTAATATCAGCTGGCTGTAATATGATTTGGGAAGGAGAAAATGAGCTAACTTCTACATTCAAAATATCATTAGTGCAAGGGTAATATTATAATTGTATTTAAATCCTTATATTTATATTTCATTATGCATTATTAAAACCATGTACACCAAAGGTAGACGAAAATTCTTCCTTCAGAAGGAAAAGTTAACAACACGATGACATGTTAAATAAATAACAAAAAGAAGAAATAGCAAAAACATTAACTTTTTTTTTCTTTCTAATCACTAAACTTAGTTTTTTCTTTACAAATATCCCTTCTTTAGTTATATGTACAGTGATACTATTTGATAATATTTTTGGCTTAAAAAAAAAACATGGAAACCCTGACAATTTGAAGATTTTTTTGGAAGAGAGCACCTTAAGTGTCATGATGTTTAATTATATCAGCTACAAGCAGCTGTGATGAGGAGGGAAGATAAAAAAGTCCTGCTCCCCATTTTATAATCATAAATTTAGTAATTAAAACCCGGAATTACTCCAATGTATTTATTTGATGAATATAATTTTTTTTAATTCATTTGGATTAATTTTATGACAGAATTGTCTTCCCACGTGAATTTTTGCTATCTACAGTTTTTTTTCATACTTTCCATTGTAATTTTTAGTACTTCATAGTTAAGAGATTTGAAAGAGGAGGCCTTCAAGCAGCTTCAAGAACAGTAGCAGCCGCAGCAATTTTATTATTTCTAAATAATTTCACCTTCTGTGGCGAGGTTATCTAAGCAATCTTATCCTTCTACCTTCGGGGAGGGGGACATTGGCCTCCTTTGCACTATGATATTCGAGGCTAAGTCGTCCCTTTTGACATAAGTGGGGAATCCCCATCTCCTTCGCGTCATCTCATTTGATAGGAATACAGTCAAATCAAGATAAAGGAAACTCCTGTTGTTCAGATGAAAAGTTGACTATAACCAGAATTTTATTATATCCAAAGTAATTTTAAAAAATCCAGAGATTTTGGAAACTTATGTTGATAAGTTATTTTGAAACTCCACATTTCGAGGCAACCAGTATTTGATTAGATCCTGTTTTTAACAGGTCCTTCATATCTTTCGGCAAAAGTGTTTTTCAGGGGGCACTCATGCTATGTATCCGTATTGATTGAAAAGCGATGTGAAATTAGTTTAAAAAGAAACATACAGTCCCCACTTCCTGTCCTCTGGTCTCTCAAGCCACCATTTGTCTCGCTATCATATATATTTTCTGAAATATATCATGCTCTAAAATGAAAACAATAGCCACATACACCAAAAACATATATTCAGAAATTATTTTAGTTATTATCAATCAGTAATATTCAGTAATTATAGATTAAATATTCAGTAATATATTGGTTATTATCAATCTAACCAATCTTATCCTTCCATCCTTGGGGGAGGGGGACATTGGCCTCCTTTTGCAATAATATTAAAGCCTAAACCTACACCTATAGTTATTGTTCTTAATTTGGATGTTTTTCTATATGAAGCATATTAATTAAACCTACATATGGACATCAATTTGATCTCTTATACATCAATATGTTACATAGTTATGAGGAGTATATATTTTCAACTTTCTGTGCTACCTTGACCTCTCAAAGTTTAATGACCTCTTATTGTGACCGTATATAATATTCGTACAAAATTAGATCAAAATCGATTAGTAACTTTTGCTGTAATCCTGGTGGCCAATACACAAACATAGGTAAAACATAACCTCCGGTTATTACTAACTACATTCAGAGCACTTTATTCTTCTAATAATATATTTACAACAGCCTTGTTTTTAACTATAAACAACCAAGACTCAAATACTTTTCCATTTAAAAAAAAGAAAAAGATATGGGCATACTCCATTAGGTAATATTTCTAAACATGTAAACAAAATAGATAAATTAATTATGATTGATAATTTATATAACATTAAATCATCAAATGATAGCCATTATTCATAAAATAGATTAATATTGGATAAATAGTAATTTTAATGTTTCCATGCCAACTAAATAATTTATTGATGGAACTAAGATTATTGTATGTAATTGCAAGTTAAAAGTGTGATTTAACGGAATGTTCATTGACATAGAGGAACATTTAACGACAGGATGATGTTATTCAAGAAAAACACTTACTTCAGGTGGTAATGGAGTTACACAACTTGTTCGTAATTGGGACATAGGCCACTTATGGGTAAAAATGCTGCTTGGAAATTATGAACAAAGATGAACTGAAGGAATTTTCATTTATGCAAAAGAGTCACCATCTAAGGTTGTATCGGTCCTTAATATGAGACTTAAAATCGGTTTCATCACTGTTATCCCCCTAGAAAAAGTTCCAAATTTTAAAGCACTCTCTAAAAAGCATCATTTTTAATAATACTATAGTTTAAAGTATCTGAGTTTACCAATAGGGGATGAACAAACTATAAATATATATTATCTGCAAGGTGTTGTGACAGTCTGTCGCTAGTTCTGAGCTACTTATTTAAAAAAAAAAATGGCGCATGCTGAGAATAATATTCAGGGCGCCCTCTATGTGAGTAACATCTATATTTATATTGAATAATATTATCATATTATTTTGCACTTTTATAATCTGTCGCTTTGTTTAGAAACTAATCTAAGTGAACGAGGCTCACGCCTTATAAAGGAGAATATTATTTATTTTTACATAATCAAATATTTATGATTTCAATAAAAATTGATGAAGATTGATGATCATTTAGCAAAGAACAACTTCCTGAATTGTGACGCGTCCTTAAGATTTAGGACATCAAAATGTTGGGAGCGCTACATCCTTAGTTATTGGACTCAATACACATTTTTTGGAGATTCTGGTTTTATCTCGGTCTCCAATAACTATGACCAGATACAAAAATGCAAGTACAGAGTGTAAAAACGAAATCCAGATTTTTCCGGCATATATGATGACAAAATACCGTAATGCTTTTTTTTAGTGGTAAAATAAACAAATAAACGTTTTACTTAGTAGCCAAAAACACAGCCATGCTTACATTACAGAGCCAGAACGTTCGTGCGTTGTTGTGATAATTTTTGAGCCTGAGGTACTCCCCTAGACTAGGAGGTTGCCGGAAAACGTTCATTGGTCTGACTACATGACTCTACCACACCTCCAAAGTGACTCAGGATTGGTTTCATGAGCAAATTTTAAGATTTGGTGTCCAACGATATTTGGCCTCAAAGCTCCCCAACCTTAATTCGATTGCTCATTTTGTCTCAAGCTAAATTGAGACAAAGTTCGACAAAGGTCATCATACCATCAACAAGTCCCTCATCGACATGGAATGCAAGTTTTTAGTGTCAATCCCTCCGCACTGTTCAAGACCCGAATTGAGGTAGTTATTGAAACCAACAGGGGATATATTGAGTGAAATATATTCTCAATGATTATATCTGCTCCTCAGTTTTTTTTCTTGAATCAATTTTTAAAAAATGACAATTTTATGCTAATTTAAAAAAGATAGATCAAAAGCGCTGGATTTCTTTGTTATATCCTGTATATATATGTAAATATATATTGTTGAAAATAATCAAGTACCTTTTATTTACTTATTTTTTTAATTCTAAGAAAGTATCGCAATTTACAAAGGAAAAATGCAATTCGTTTAAGCCCTCAAGTAAGGAATAAATGACTTGCAAGTATAGAATATTTTTTGAGAGAGATTTCACGGTGGATATGCGGCGGCACTACTTGAATAATCACATACACACTAAAAAGTTCCGAATATTCTACATACATACATAGAGGCAGTGCTCATAAAAAACTAATCAGACTAAAAATTATTTTATATTTATAATTCAAAATAATTATGAATCGCATTGATTAACATTATTTTTTAATTATGAATACATTTTGAGTAGATCAAATCATAAATTTCAAAGCAAATCATAAAAAAATAAACTCGTTTGCAAAATAAAACTAACATTAATGAAGATTTAAAAAAAAGAAACGATGATATTAGTAATAATAAAAAGTAATAATCTATAAAACCACTGGAAGATCCTTAAAACTGGATGTCCATTATTATTCGTACATACATACATGTATAGGTAGGAACATAAATTAAAATAAATCAAAATATTTATAAATATATTAGCGTCGAGACTCGGCTGAGCCAGAGTTTTTGTCCGGCTCCGTCTCAGGTAAATTTTTTCAAGACTGATATGGATTTCATATTTTTCCTCAATTTTAGTTTCCCAAATTTTATGGGATTTTTATTGAATTTAGAAAAAAACAACTAAACCAATTATTGATATGTTAAAATACTATATTTACCTATATCTTTTATGCAATAAGTCCTACTTCAAAAGCAATGACTGCCTTAACAAAATTGTCACACAGATTGACAGCTGTGTCCATGGTGTACCACTCTGCTGTCGTGATGACAGCTCAGAGCGAGAGATGCAGCAGACATTGTTCTCCAAAACACATCAAACTGAAAAGTCCAGGGGGTTGATGACACTGAAACCGAGTTGTAGGAGATCGCATACGCGGTGCCTTTTCTGTTACTCTCCTGCATTTTAATACATAGAGACACGGGATAAAAACGAAACTTTTATATTTTTGTTTCAGCTGTCGTTTGGTTACATAATTGAACCTCGTAATTAAGTGATTTTTTCCCTACTGATTTGCAATGATATTTTAGTAGAAACTAAACAGTTTTAAAATTGTGGCTCAATTTTCATACTCACTCTATGGGCGGATTTTCTTCCAATTCCAGTTGTTGAACGAATTATAGACGTATGAAACATTTAAAATGTTAGATGTCGTCATTGTAGCAATGCTCTTAATTTGGAAACAGACATGACATTATCAAGTCTTCTTCATCTATAGCGCATTATCATCAAGGGGAGCGAAAACATTCAAACTTTATGAGAATATGCATTTTTTTTTCTTTCAGATTAAGGAAAATAGTAACTTATTGCTAGAATAAGATATTTTAAGAAATTATACTACTTTTTCGTCCCTAATCGATCGAAACAAAATTAATTTTTAAAACTTAACCATTTCATGGGGATTCGTAGTACCTAATATTTTATTTTAATTCAATATCACTATGTATCAATGGTATTCCCAGTAGAAGTCAATGCATGTGTTAGGCTTTTTTATTATTAAAGCCATAAGAAGATACTAAATCAGGATTTTTTTTTAAATTTGTCATTTAAATTTAAGACAAATATGATAACATCAAGAAGGTGGTGTCTCTTAGTATTCGATCCAAACAGAATTTCATGAAAGGACCGAATCACTTAATTACAAAGCTCATAGACCGCTATAAGATTTTTATACTAAAACTATTAAATACAGCCAAACAAACTTAGAACGCCTGGGACAGCTGCACATACAATTGTTTTACGGCTAGCCAGAAGCGTTTGGCGTCAGTTTTAAGAAAATGGCATTGATCAACAAAAAGGCAGAGTGTCTTTCTTGCGATACACGCCCGACGAGATCAATAGATGAAGTCAGACTGCTAGAGGGATACGGAATTCATTGCAAATCTAAAAGAAAAATATTGATAACGAGTTATCCAAATCGATAAGGGATCTCAACTATTCTGAAAGGGTGATCAGGATGCGTGTGATAGATTATTTGCGATACAAATCATACAAGATGTAAAGAGCTCAACTTCTGACAAACGTTGACCCGGTTGTCAGAACGTTTTTTTTAGATTGTTGGACCTGGTGTTTGCTCTCAAAGTCAACCGGATAACATCAGCAGTTGAGCATCACATCAACGATCCTCCTGCAACACAAAATCCGAGCAGCTAGCCAGCATCTGGAAAACATTTCGGAATTTGACAAAGGAGACCTTTTCTCGTTTCCTGAGGTCAAGTCCAGGGCATTATTGACGCCAAAAGATTAGTTTACGATAAAGTCCATAAAAAAAAGTCGTGTTGTTTGTTAAATAAAGGTTGCAACCTGTACATACTCGTATATATATATATATATAAGTTTTGTCTAATATATGACATAGTTGAAAAAGGATCAAAAGTTTCATTCAAGGCCTCGAATTTATCCATTCAAATAATACAAGTATATACATATGGAGCGAAATTGCAAATTGTATGTACAAAATATTAAATTTATTTTTCTTTTCAACAATGTAAAGGAAATAATTTTTTTTATTTGAATCTGTCAAAAATAAGTGACGGATATGTCCACAAAAAAATCCTCGTATAATAGAGAAAGATGAGTATCTCTCCTTTTAATTGTAGTAAGTAGTGATGTACACCGAGTTAAACTCGTAAATTGGTACTCGATACACAAAAAACTCGACTCGTGGGCAAAAAAAGCCGAGTGTTACTGTGAACTCGGCAAAACTAAGGATTCTGGTTTTTTTGGACCCATTATAACATGTATGTCTTCTTTTGACTGACTTCCTTTCTTTGTTAAATTTAGAATTACTGTTTTCCCAGAGGCAATCTGGTTCGTTTTAAAGGAAATCTTTGTTTGAATGTTTTAAGTCTAGCAGGAGTACTCAATATTGCTTGGAATTACGCACACAAAAGTATTCCTCAGACAAATAGACATACATTCCATTGTTCGGCCAGGATTCTGATCAAGGATCTAGAAAATTGAACCATTGTTTCAATAATCTCTAAAAGATACTATTTTTTTGTGTTAGGGGTTTTTTAGCGACCAAAAAGTGTTTAACGAGGGATTCAGACGAATATCGAGTATTCATACGAGTAACGAGTATAGCTCGTAATTTCTTGAGTGTATTTAAAAAAAAAAAAACTTGAAAATACTGAAAACTAATACAAACTCAAAAATCTTTAATTTTAAGTTTTCTTCGACATCCATATCAGGAGTTAAATGCTTCTAAAGTTCAAACCTTGAGGCGGCCAGCATCTATGTTTTGAAACAGCTATATCTCTTGTGTTTTTAATTATATCGATCTACTTTAAACGTGGTAGGATATATATTTACACATTGATTATTCTATATTTATACTTTTACCCAATAAGATGTCTCTTTTACCTTGAGGTCACGAGGTCAAATCTTTGACCTTAAAAATTTCAAACATAGTATACTTCAATTTTTATCAAATTTTCATGAAATGACCATCAACATATATTAATTTATTTCAAAGAAGTTTTGGGGCTGTTTTCAAATTTGGGTCAATGCTATAAGTGAAATACTAAGAATGGGGTGTACAAAACTTTGGTACAATATTAGAAAAGATGATTAATTTAGAATTGTGGCAAGACAAATTTACTTAATTGTACGAGTCTATCAATCAGAAGGTAACATTTGGGCTTGATTAAATCGAACGGCAATTCTGCCAAATATTCAAATATAGTTCCCAAACAGTGTGTATTGAGACAAGTTCAAGTGTACCACACGATTTCTGACAACCATACATTATTTGCAATAGCTTATAATAATCCAAATACTTAGTTTAATTGAAATAGGTATTTTAAGAAATTTTGATTTGTCGATTTTTTCACTCTTCTAATATTACAAGCGCGCTCCCACTCTCTGTCGAGATTTTAATTTTGAGCGCCGCTCACTAATGCATTGGTTATATATGTATAAAAGAATTTTTACATTCAAATATACTGTATGAGTTTAAAAAGCTGGAATAAGTTAGGAATATAAAAATGAGCAAGTACTTTATTGAAACTAATGATTTGGAATACTTTAATCACGTACATTAGCAAACAACTGGAAAGTTAATTATTTAGTTTCAACATAGCAATTAGTTCCCGAGAACTTTGTCAAAAAATATATGCAGCCCATGTGAGAAGAAGCTAAATAACGATAAACCTCCTCAAATCGATACTGCCATGGAAAACGACACAATGGTCTTAAATTCTTCTACCGAAAGTGGTTCGGACGAACCTAGCAATACCAAACTTACAGTTTCGGACTTTAATAAATGTTTATCTGCATTAGGAGAAAGTCCTACAAAAAGGTTTAGTCATATGCCTCCAAAATATGCCAAAGAAAAGGCACAAAACATGGAAAGCCATTCAAAACAAATTAATAAATATTTATGGAGGGTTGGATTTAGTTTCGGATATAAATGTTGACGAAGAAACTACAAACGCATTAAAAGCTCAAGAGTTTGATCAACTCATCAAAGATTTACTGGATAAATTTAATAACTCAACAAAAAAAAAAGCGAGAAAATTAAGGTCTTGACTATCGTTTCGCATATTTGGCCTATAAGGAAAATCCAAAATACTTTCAAAACAACATATCATTTTGCCAATTTGCCAAGAGGTTGACCATGGACAAAGGAATTTTGGTGGATCCAAATCCAAAAAGGGGCTCTAGAATTGATGAACATGTTGCTCAAGATATGATCAACTTTTATAAATCTAAAAATGTGAGCAGGATAATGTCAGGACAAAAAGATAACGTGAGTGTTTATAAGAATGGAGCCAAGATCAAAGAGCAAAATCACCTCATATTATGTAACTTACGAGAAGCTCATCACCTCTTCAAACAAACATATCCAGGATACAAAATTAGTTTTTCGAAGTTTGCAGAGCTTAGGCCCAAGGAATGTGTGTTAGTCGGAAGTTCTGGAACACATTCTGTATGCGTTTGCATAATTCACAAAAATATGAAGCCCATGGAGCTGATTTTAATTAATTGTGTTGGATGGAAAATTCAGAATATAATAATGTTAGACTTCAATCACTCGATGATTTCCTCATTATTCTGTAATGCGATCCTCCCTCTATAGAATGCTGTCTCCGTCAATGTGGAATGTGTGGTGACGAAATTAAAATTAAAAATATATTGTCCCAGATTTTGGAGGAAAATATGATTGATGAAATAACTTATAGAAGATGGACGCATACAGATTGGTCACAACTGGAAACATTAGTTAAATCTAGTCATGATTTCGTGGAAGATTTTACGAAAGGTCTACAAAAATATCAACCGCATGCTTTTATAACCAAAATGCAACCCTCCAGCTTTAAAAGAGCGAAGAAAGAGATAAAAGATGAAGAAATAGTAGTGGTTAGTGACTTTTCTGAGAATTTGTCTTTCGTTGTTCTTGAAGAGGTGCATAGTTTTCATTCGAAAAATTCATTGGAAACACTTCAACCTTTCGTTGGATATTTCAAGCAAAACACCAGCTTAAAACATGTTAACTTTGTAGTGATATCTTTGTGTAACACTCACGATACTGTGAGCATCCATTTATATATCAAAAAAATTATCCCCTTTCTTCAAGAAACTGCCATACATTAAAAACATAAAATACTTTTCTGACGGATGTACATAAGAATTGTAAGAACTTCTTAAAACTTTGCTACCACAAAGAAGATTTTGGAATCTCAGCAGAATGGAATTTATTTTGGAACAAGTCACGGAAAAGTACTATGTGATGGTTTAAGTTGTACAATTAAACAGATAGTGAGTAAAGCAAGTCTACAGCGTTGTTCAGAAGGAAAAAAAACTCGGAACCATTTTTAACTCCAATGGAATTTTATAAATTTTGTGAAGAAAATATTAAGAATATAAATTTTGCATATTCCAAATGTAGTGAATATAATCAAGCTGTCTAAAGCGATAGGCAAAAAAAGTGCCACCACAATACCTGGAACTCAGGAAGGTTCACTCATTATCCCCTGTGTCGACATTTTCCTTACAGGTGAAACATTTTACATCAGATATCGATAGTTAAAAGAGTTATCACTTCAGCAAAAAAAAAAGTTAAGTATTGATTTATAAATTATATATAAAATACAGCGGCTGTAAGAAAAAAAAATATTATTGTGTGCCATTATAAATTATTTGTGAATTCTTGATAACAGAAATAAAGCTAGAAATTTATCTTTTGATCTTTTCATTAGTCAGTATTTCATTGAAATTGTAAATTTGGTTGGGTAAATATGAGTTTAATAAGTTTTATTTTTGAACTAAGTAGTAAAATTTGCAGTACTTTAGGTTTACAATACCCTATATATTTACAAACACTTAAGGCCATTGTAGTATAATAAATCTATGTCATTTGGATTTAAAAAAATATATGAAGGATTGTAAATTTGTCTTGCCACAATTCTAAATTAATCATCTTTTCTAATATTGTACCCAAGATTTGTACCTTCCATTCTTAGTATTTCGCTGATAGCGTTGACCCAAATTTGAAAGCTGCCCCAAAACTTCTTTGAAATAAACTAATATATGTTGATAAAAAATGAAGTACACCGTTTGAAATTTTTAAGGTCAAAGATACATTTTATTGGGTAAAAGTATAAAATATAGAATAATCAATTTGTAAATATCTATCCAACCTCGTTTAAAGTAGATCGATATCCTTAAAAACACAAGAGATATAGCTATTTAAAAACAGGGGTGCTGGCCTCGAGGGTGGAACTTTAGGAGCCTCTAACTCCTGATATGGAGGTCAAACAAAACTAAAATGTTTGATTTTTGAGTATCTATTGAATATTAAACTATATGCAAAATTTCAAAAAAATTGGAGGTGGTGCCGTAAAAAATGTCCCTTTTTTGATCGATTTGGCGTGGCCTCATGCAGCAAAATTCAGCTCGCAGCACATCACTAGTAGTAAATATTATTAGTATTGTGTTGGTCCTTATTAATTTGGTCCAGTTCAGCGCTAGGACAGGTCTTTGAGACCGCTTCTGGATTGTGGATCCTATATAATTTTCACAAAAAATGTCGATGTTGAAGTGATAATAATCACTAAGACGACTCAAAAAAATATAAAATCCACTAGTTGTCTTTTTTATAATTTGGAAATCGACTCCCCATTTGAGTCCATAGTTAGAGTCGACACAAGCCCAATTAATAGTTGCTTGCCCTTGCATGGAACGTAATCAAAAGGGGTGTGAGAAGTTGTGGCAATGCATTAAATAAATAAATTACAAAATATTTACTAATCTTACTTAATGAGAAGGAAAATCTATGGAGGAGTCAATAAAATAATCCACCTTTGGATCAATTAGAAACCTTGATGAAAGGAATAACTTAATTGTTCTCATAAAAATAAATAAAAATTAGGAATATAGATACACAAGAGTGGCTCTTAAAATATATTATTTGGCAATGTTGGGAGACGTAGTCCAAAAATGTTTCTTATGGTAAAACATGAGGAAATATAACATTTGGACAATATTGATTAATGTCTAAAGGTTGCAAGTAAGGCCCTTGAAGTTATAATTACTATGAAAATAAGCAAGATCAGTCAAAATAAAGCATTTTATACAAAACAACTATTTTAAAAGAATAGTTAATCTTTTAAAACTTAAAAATACAGTTTTCCCTAAAAGAGATTATTTATATATAAAAAAACGAGAAAACCCTGTTGTACCACGTAAAGCAAGCACATGTTTGTTTGTTTTTTGCCCTTTATTTATACCTAACGGTAGTACCCGGCATTGCTCGGAGTTATTAAGTGTCCACGAACATACAAAATTTGTTGTAATAATATAGAGAATAACTTCGTTTCTAATTCTTAGTCGTACTCTCCGTTTTTCATGAGCACACTCACACGTAGTTACTCAACACTTAGATGTTCTCTCCTCAAGAATAAAATAATAATAATTAGAGATTGATTTTTTTTTTTTAAATTATAGGATGAGCCAACGAGTACTTTAGTCTTTAGAGCGATCACTGTATGTGCTTTACCTACACCCGCTCCTTCCTAAACCTCATTAAATTTCACATTCAGTATTTTGCATTTCGTTGCTTTATTGTTATTTCATAAATCATACAGTTCCAAGACATAAAACACACTCAAAAAAGAGTTTTCCACAGACAAATCAACTTTGCTTTGTAATTATAGATATTTTACTCAAGTTTTTTTTTTTAATATGACACGCTAAGCCATAGCTAAACAATATATCTTTGTGCTCTTTCTTTTTTTGTGCTCATTATTCAATAGGCCGTAATTGGTGTTAACTTCTACTTCTAAAGTATGCATTAATAACCTATCTTTGCTGTAAATTGTTTTAAAAATGCATTATAAAATAAATATAAATGAATTTAAAAATTATAATAACATTTTCCCAACATTAATGTTATTTTAAATTTAGTCTTTTTCTTCATAGCAGTAATTCTTTTCTCAGCCTTCTTAACAAAATCTTAAAAATTTAGTCTTGCTTCTGCCTTCTTTTTGCCTTCTTACAAAAAAAACAAAACTTCTCTAGTTATAGCTACACACGCTTGTTCCTAAAAATGAGTTCTCTACAGACAGACAAACATTGCTTTATTAATATAGAAGATAACAAAAGAAAATTTACCCTTATTTGAAGTGATAGTTGTTGAATATCGTTATGTTTTATCGCTATTATCGTTGACGTACAATATTTTTACTAATACACCAAATATTAAGCAATAGAGTTTGACAAGTTTTGCCTTCGTCAAAAAAGGTCATAGAGGCCTCAAACTTTGGCCAAGTCAGTTTTTTTTTTAACTGCTCTCAGCAGGATTTTTGAGTAGAGGGAAAAATTGTTAACTTAAAGTTAGGACAGTCTAATTAATGTACGTGGTACTTGGTTAAAATTGTGGTTCGGGCCTAGGTGGTCCAATGATACCACATATAAATAAAAACATGTGATAGATACGTGGGTATTTTTAAATAAATAGAACAATTTCATTGTCTACATAGAAGGAACTCATGGTACCATAAGATACGTATAACAGATTCAGTGATTAAGTTCTCTTCTATAAAGAATATACAAGGGTTGATACAAAAATCCCTGCTTTAATCTTCAGAGTTTGTATGCATCAAGTCTTATGATATTATTGTTACATTGTGCTTGTTTCTCTAACGCCTCTTTTCATGACCCCCCAATGGAATCCCCTCCGTGCTAAAAAAACAACCTCAACAAATAATAAATAAACCGGTACTAGAAATAACCTTTGTCTTAGAAAGATACACATTATATATGTCGACTCAAATACTGGGTGTACATAAATTTAATTGTGACACACTTTTTTAAATATTTTTTTTTTGTAAAGATATGAGGAATCAAAAATCCAAAAGTTTTCAATATAATTATAACTACATTCAGCATTTCTGTATTTACATAAAAAAGGTTTGTAAATATCCCAAAATTATTTATGCGGAAAGCCAATGCTTAAATTTGCGAAATTTCGTTAGAATTAAACGGTTTATCCGTCAACTGTACATCTAATAAAATGACGTCTTAAGAGAGGAAAACCCCTGCCTACTTTTTTCATATAGATAATATCTCCCAATTTTTTAAAGGGTAAAAATGCTTCTTAATGAACAAAGCACTTTTGGCCTTCATCCTTGCTCACCTGACCTCAATCAGTCCCATGATTACAGCATATAGTGGCGTATTGAGACCAGAACATGATCTATGGTAAACATGTATCAAATTTGAGTGTTCTAAAAGAATTAATAATAAATAAGCCATAGACAATATTTGATCCTAGCTTTATTATCAGAGGCCGCACAACACTCTTAGGGTAAAGGGCTTTATCTTATAGTTAAAAATTTACCGATTTTGACCGAAATAAAACTTTTTTCCCCTTCACTCTTTCTATATATCTATCTATCTTTCCTCTCCTTTCTTCTTCTTCTGTTTCTTTGTATATCCTTCCCTTTTAGCTTTTTTCTCCTACCTTCATTCTTTGTTTCTATTCCCTCTATTCAGTCCTCAGCTCGTATAGAATAAAATGGCAACAGCGGTATGTTCTTAATACAATATGTGAAAATATTATCAAGTAATAAATATATTAATCTACAGCGGCGTCCACAGGATTATATATATAATTTTTGTGGAGGGGGGCTTGGTTTTGGGATTTTTTTTTTTTAGAAAATTTGAAAAATGAAATTTCCAATATTAAAAAAATTCTAGAAAGAAGCACAAATTACTTAATTGAGGGGGGGTCAATATAATCTATTGTGTATTAGAATAAGAATAAAATTTACACCCGGTATCCTACACACAGAGTTAAAAAAACAACAACATCTTCTTACCTTATAATCTCTTTCACATATGGGTTTCTCCTCATAGAAGAGGTAGGATCCACGTAGGACCTCTCCGCACATGAAGCATGTCATGCATCCAGGATGATATACTTTTTTGTTTGAGGCAACAGAATCTCCTTTGATGGGCTGATTGCAGACACAGCAGGTTTCAGTTATTTTCTGAAAAGGAAAAAAAATAATATATATATATAAAATTGAGGGAAATGATCAATCATGTGCTTTTAAAACGTCGTCATTATACAGGCACTTTAATTATATTTATTATTATTATTATTAAATACCCCTCTTAGAAGTAAGAAAAAAGAAAAAGGTAAAACGAGCCTCTAAGTGGTAGCCTTAGGACCATTAAATGCATTTTCGAACATCATTAGTCTGCTCATTTTTCGTAAAAAGATAATATATTTTATAAAAAAAAAAAAAAAATTGAACACAGAGCAATATGAATTATAAATAATATTTATTAAAAGGTCTTTTATCATTTAGCGTGGGCGAAAGTCAGTCTTGTGATTCGTTCGTGAATCCCTTTGACAGAATAGAGGAAAAGAGATCAAAGGAAAGACCGATAAGAATCAATGTACAACATTCCATTGACGACTCATAATTAATACAGACTACTAATAAGTTCCATGATTTATGACATCACACTTTACTCGATTGTTATATTGCACAAGGTAGGTATGAGGTATTTGGCAAGCTTTCAACAATAACAAAAAACTACTGAAGAGGTGTACCTACGCTCTCACAAGTAGTCAGTAATTTGTATGAATAATGATAATTCACCATCTAACTACATACCATAAAGCGTTTTCATGTTCAGCATGTTGGGAGCCTAAACTTTCAAATTTTATAAAAGTAAAACCTTTTTTAATTTATGTTGGAAAATTGTAACCTATAGCCGTGTGATTGTATTTCCAAATGGAGACAACAAATAGAAGGACTTAAACCATTATCGTCAATCAAAAATTCATTTCTCTCTCTAGATTGTTTCATTATATAGTGTGAGGCAACATAACTTCCTTTTTCCAAAAGGCAATAACACTTGCCTATACACCGAATTTTAGTTTTTCAATACCCTGTGATTTCTTTTCATATTTTTGAATTCTCTAAAAATAACTTTTTATTGAGAAGTTTTATAGGAATAGTTATTTTTTACAAAAAGATGCATGATTTAATTCCCAACATATCTGAATTTATAGCTGTGGATAATTAGTTGATAAATAAATAGTAAGTAGTGAATCTAAAAATGTCTTTAAAATGTTGGTTTTTTCTAAATAAATCCAATACTTGAATGACACCAATTTTAGCTCTGTAGCGTAATTATTCGTAGAATAATTCACGTTTAAAGAATTTTGCAAATGCAAATGATTGAAATAATTTACTGATTTTCATTAATCCCACCAATTAAACCTACAGAACTAAATTGCAATTATTTTAATTTTATAAAATATTATGTCAGACAATTTTTTGGAATATTTATTTTCGATGGCAAACCTCGAACGTAGTATTAAAATGACCGACTTTATTTTTAAAAAAACAACAAAAAAAACTTTAAAATCTTGTCTCTAGAAGCCTTTGAATATAATTTCGATTCAGACTCACATTTTGACGTGAATAACTATAACTATATAGAGGAAAATAAAAGATTAAAATCATTTGATTAAGACATTGCATAACATCAAATATGAATGATTTATTATGCTATCTTGATTAAAACTCCTTAGAAAATGATTTTTATCATACAAATAATGAGTCTTATTTGGACGATAATATTTGTTCCAATTGTTATTCAATATAAATATCAAAGTAAAAAAAAGGACACTTAAAAAACAATTTCAAGAGCCTTCTATCAAGGCAATTTTATCTCTTTTTAAAATTTTTTTATGTTTTGTCAATTTTCCTTTTTTGAATTTTTTTTCCAAACAATAGTTAAATTCTCGCTCCTGCCTTTTCCTCGCGCTCTCCAAGGTCGGACGACGTTTTTGTGTCTCAAATCAACGATGGATTATTTTTTAAATTGATTTATTTTGAAATTTAATTTTCTTATAGTATGTTTAATAAATAAACAATCAAAAGTTGCGTTAAAAAAGTTTTTTATTTACTAAATATTTGCTTAGAAAATTAAATATGAGACTTACTCATTGGTTTGAGCTATAACGTAAAGCAATTGAAATAAACATTACCTTCCAATAGTATCCCTCATTTTACTTGATTTTTGTAAGATTGGACACATTTTGAATGAATAATAAATAATTAATCTTTCAATTGCTGCAGTGTTTTCATCCAATTGCTTTTAACTTCTATTTTCGTCTATATAGTTCTTCAAAGTATGGCTTCGAATTGAAATGACGCTCTAAAAACGTGATTTTTGAAAAACCTACGTTCATTGATGTTTTTAATGGTCCTTACTGTGTTTCAATAAATAGGGGCTTTAGCCAGTGGACCATAATGCTATTGCATATTATTATCATTAGTGATGTAAATCATGTGTATTATTTAGGTGGCCCGTTTTTTTGGAATAGGTGTTCTGAAGAATGAATTGTCTTTTCCTAAACTCTTGTCATTATTATTTAACTCCTTAATAGTCAACTTTATTTTCTACTTCATTTAATTATATACAAAACATGATTGACCATTTGTGTGCACTCATAAAATACGCAGAATAACATTATGGATCTGTTGCAAAGATATAAGTTGTACGTCCTTTGTTGGACTCAGAGTAGAATTGAGGATTAGCATCGAAGTTATTCTTCCCAATACCAATATTTCTTTCTCTCCCTCCTCCCTTGTCACAACTGATTGTAGCTGATCTAATGAAACGTCATGACAGCTTAGCTACTCTCTTCCAAAACTTTTTTTCAATTGTCAGGGGTACCATGTTGATTTTCGGTTTCTTATTTTTTTGCGACATGCCCAAAATTTACACGATTTTATCCCTAGTTATAATAACTCCTCAACAAATCATCAGTTTTACTATCTATCATTCGAAAAAGCTGCTCTATATACACCTCTAAATATATTAGTGATTTTATTAATTATTTCTCCTTATTAAGGAATTAACTTGAGGATTTGTTGCGGAGTTGTTGTAAGGCCTTGTTAGACTCAGAGTAGAATTGGGATCGATATCTGAGTCATTCTTGCTAATGTCCTTTTTTATTTCCTTCTTCCCCTCTTCCCTTGCCACAGCTGATTGTAACTGATCTAAAGAAATTTCATTACAGATAAACTGTAATGCCTTCAAAATATCGATGATGGTTTTTGGCTTCTATTCTTTTTTACATACTCAAAATACTCACGATTTTCATCGAAGGTTATCATTGGCATCAAGTTGTACTCAATACATTTATTAAGTCTTTTTTTAAATATATTTTTATATAAAGCCATTTGATGAAGTTACATACAGATTTTGATGATATCTTTGTCTTTTATAACAATATCAGCTATGGGTCCCTCCCCCAAATATGTCATTACCTTTAATAATAATGCCAATTTGTGACGTTATTGAAAATTTAGATAATACACTTTACCTGGAAATCCTTGGAACAGTATGGTTTTCCATCCCTCTCGAAAAATTTTCCATCTATCTTCTTCTTACAAACGCAGCATTTGAAGCAGTCCTTGTGGAAAACCTTTCCAAAGGCAGTACATCCCTCGAGTGTAACAACCTTATTACATATACCGCATGTTCCTAAATAAATAAATATATAAAATCATAATTAAAAGACGGTAGAAAATGAAATGAAGAAAGGCAAGGAGCATCATAAATCAAGAAATATGATTTTGACATCATGGGCCGGAGAATAAATCACTTTTCTTGTATATAAAATAAAGATTTATATGCGTGCTTATATATACTATGTTGTAGTTATGGGTACATAAATAGAGTTTGAAGGATTTAGTGGTGATTGTAGTCTCTTATGGGGGCTGTTGGAAGCTTTTTTTTTCTTGAAAAAAAAAAAAAATGCTAAGTAAAATTTTCTTTTTACACAATTTTAGTGATCGGTCTCAAAATTATGAAGACTCTTCCCTAATTTTAAGAACAGGTCTTATAATTGGACGCAAAAACCGTCTCATAAAATAATCTTTCATAAATGAAGTCATCAGTGGGTGAAAACATTTTTTCCCAAAAGGGCATTTGTTCGAAAAATGATAAATTAATTTATAGATATATGCGATTGCATACATATTTTCATTCAGTTTAAAATGATAAATAGATATTGTGCATATACTGTCATATAGGTGAATTAATGAGTGTTATTTTGCAGAAAAATATTTTTCATATTAATTAATGATCATTATATAAACACAACAACACTTTAGGATGTGGTTCGAATCTTTACATTTGTTGTATTCGGAACCTAATTAATCAAAATTATAAACTCACACGTTCAGACAATTGTCCTTCAGCAAAATGTACATACTGCAAAGGGTCCTTCGGCTAAAATGTTTTCAGCCAATAGCCTTAGAACCTTAGTAATCATAGATATCTACCAGTGACTTTAAATAGGTATAAATTAAAAATAATGGCAAAATATTTTCGTGCTTGGAAGATACATAAAGTTTTACTAAACTGATTCAAATATTATACAGAGTCAAAACAATGCCTTATAGAGGGATATTTATAATGTAATAAATTTATAAGGACGAATGAGTGGGACGTGACGGGACCGATCTTAAGTCTCATGTTAAGGACCGATACATCCTTATAAAATTTCAATTATTGGGAAGTCAAACACTTTTTACTTTAAGGCATCCGTATATCTCATACTAGAATTGTACCAGTCCTTAAAATAAAATTTAAAATTCGATCATGTCCCTATTGTCGTTCCTTTAAAAACATTTCATAATATTTTAAAACACCCCCTCTAGTTTATGGGATCGTTATCACAAATATTTGATTTAAGTACCTACCTACGTTAGTTTACTAATTGAATTCCTTCTATACAGCCTAAAGTAGGTTATTTTATTCAGGATAACAGTTTTTCAGTATTCTTAATTATGAATTGATTAAAGTGAATTTATCATTCTTAGATTAGCAGGTAACTTTGAATCCTAGTTTAAAAAATAAAAGTGGGCCCTTTTTTATAGGGTTTATACTAGGTGTAATTAAAAGAAAACCATTGTTTTTCCAATAGATGCCTCTAATAATGTGTATCTCACGTTGTATAAGTGCAACCCGTTTACACTAAATGGCATTACAAAGATAGGAGTTCATACTTAAAAAAACATGCCCTATTTTACAGTTTTTCTTCGATAAAGGCAAAAACGCAAGCCGGGCTTCTAAAAATTTGAGAAGAGTTTATGGTTTGGATACTACAACAGCCAATCACGCAGTATTTTGTTATTGTGGATTTTGTTGCGGTAATTTTGATGTCAAGGATGCACACGGCTTTGGAAGGTCAATTGTCGAAAATGTAGGTAAAATAATGGAAAAAGTCGAGTCTGAACGTCATGCAAGCGCTGTTTTGACTGCCAATGAGATTGACATTAGGGGAAAATAAATTTAAAATATAATCCACTAAAATTAATGTATTTCTTTTTTTTTTAATGCACCTATTATAACATGATTTTTTTAAACGACTTTTTTTTTTAAATAATAAAGTATTTATTTATGACTATTTCAAATATTAAATTTCGTATCTCTGGATCGAATAAAATAATTTTAGAAAGACAAGTATTCAAATATTCATTATCTATTAAACATCTATATATAGGACGTCTTTTGAGACCGATGAATCCCCATCTCATGTTAATTCCTAAACAATAAAACATTAGTATTGAGACTTGGGACAGATTTTTTCCCCAGTTCGGTCTAAAGTGATTTATTCTTAACAGGTCTGTACCGATGTTTCGGTCCAGACCGAAAATTAATTTTCCATTTTTATTTATTTTAGTAGAGAAAATTTTACTTCAAGAACGGTCCAAACAGAATTTGGACCGTATCAGTTAATCTCATAACGATATCAGATCGAAACCCAACACTATTAAATATTATATTAATATGAGGTAGTCAAAATTTCTCCCAGCATGTGGAAGGATTGAAATATATATATAAAAAAGAAAAGAATAGGCAAAAAATAGCAGATTGCTAAAAATGACGCCCAAGGTACAAACATGCATTGTATAAACTTATTTTCTCCTTTTTCAAGATTTGCAATCCAAGACTCAAAGTTTATCATAATTTGAATCAGGTTTTCCTCATTCATACATATACAAATGTAAGTATGTAGGAATCTATACAAACACACTCTATACACTCTCAAATAAATTGATGGATTGAGTGATAAGGAGAACAAAGATCAGGCGTGAATAATGCTCAATAGAAATATAGGACTCTCAAATTGTGGCAAAAACCTTCTATGATTCCTTCAATAGAAAAAAAAAATCATGACATTTCAAATGATGTATGTACATATGGAGATATTCGTGATGAGACATGGTCCAAGACGGATGTGTATCCATTTTGTCTAGAGTGATTTGGATGGAAATTTCCATCCAAACCAGGGTCTCACAGGTCTTTACATGAACACTTGTCTGACCCTACTGAACAGGAATATCCTTCTGTCGGACAGGTTAATAGAGTATATATGCAGTTTTCACGGACAAGTGGCCCCAATTAATGCAAACTAAGTTCAGTTTTCTCTATAACACAGTTGTATCATAGAAGCATCCGCAAGGGAAGGACCCTCCCCCTCCCACAAATATAATCCAGCGAGCGCCCTGGTATTTTAGTATCATCATGGGATTCTGCTTTATGTTAACCAATTTACATCAACAGCCATTATTTCCTCCTTATGATGTTCCCATTTGCGTAAACAACAACTTATCAAACTGTAGAAAAGGTAAGGAATTTTTTTAAAAATCCCTTTTTCTGTCCGATTTTCCCTGTCTAACTCAATGGACCGATTTTGTCGCCAAACCAATTGTTAAGAGTTAGATGTGAAGAATCGAGCGCAGAAAACTGCCACCGAGGATAATTGCACGTATTTTGTTCAAACTTCAAGATGAATAATAACACATTATAAATTCGCTTGCTATTATTTATGACAAATATCTAAACATATTCAATCTCCCAAGGGAGTACCTTCAATAATTGTTGAGAATCGCTCACAACATCTTAGATCACTGGAATTCAACCAATCACCGTTGTTCAGAACCGTGAATGAGGGAGGGGGTTATAACCATAAAATCCACAGCTGACAATCAAAAACCAATGTCACTTTTTGTGATTATGAAATATCGCCAAGAGCTATGCAACCGTTGAAGACCGTACTTAATGAAATGATCAAAGTACATAGTTCGGCCCGACAGAAAATGATAATGGTCTTGAACTTCAACCCACCCCTAATATGTATATAATATATGTTTAGTAAAAATTAAGTTAAACACGCATCAATAATAAACAGGTTGAAGAATTTGTCAAGTCAATTTAAAACCATGACAGTCAAAAAATATAGATAATAGTAATATGTACTACATAATATTTCGAAATAAGTGGATTTATGGCCCATCAAGACAAACGGAAGCTAGAATTATTTTACTTAAAATTGAGCGTTGATTACATATGTATTTTTTTTTTGACATATTATTTTACTCCAATTTATTTCAGTAGATTATTTGTACTAACCCTTTGGGTGTGTTACAAATTGGACTTAACGTAGCCAAAATTCAACGTGACAATAAAAAATGAGTAATGAAAATATTGTGTTTGAATGATCAATATAATGCTTTCAAATTAAATAAAGGTTTTTAGCTATAGGTTAAGTTCTGGAGCATTTTAACTCATCCCAGTAAATTAAATACCAAGTCTACAGTTGACTCAAATATGTCAATAAATTATTGGGCTGTATGCACCAGCGGCGGACTCATCAGAGGCGACCGAATGATTTTTGACTAAAGTTTTTTTTGTCAATGCCAAATTAGACAAATGATTATTTTTTAGAAAAAACTATAAACTTTTTTTTTTAATTTTAGAGAATATGATTTTTTTAATTATTGTGATAACTGTAAAAATTCCGCAAAAGTGTATGGTTATTGGAGGGATTTGTGTAAAGAAAAAAAACAAGTATAGCGATTAGAAAGAGAAAAACGGTTCTTGCGTGTGCTTTTTCTTCTTTTTTGTTCATTATTTAATAAGTCGAGGTGTGTTAACATCTCCCTCTAAAAGAAGAATTATCGTCTATCTTTGGTCTAAATTGATTTAAAAATGCATAATCAAATAAATGTATATGAATTTAAATATCATTACAATATTTTCCCGCCACTATTGCTGTTTTAAATGTAGAAGATTTTCCTCTTTTTAGTAGTATTATTTTTTTCCTTCCAAAATCATATAAGATGGATTTAATCAAGTAACAAGGGTCTTCATGCAGGAATAATATATGGTTTCTCCTCGAAATCTTTCAAAAACCTCATCTTTACCTATGGTTTGGGGCCATTGCCTCTATGTATATATGTATTAATAGAGAAAAAAATGGGATTATCTTATTTTTGTTGTAGATTGTTCTTATGATGACGCGCACCACATTTGTAGTTTGCATTTGACGATGACTGCTGATTGATAAATGAGAGCTCAAAACTCTTAATCTATATATACAAATTTACAATACATAGTATACAACTTTTTCTTTGAGATACACGCGTAGGAATGTACATACATAACGATTCAACATCAAGCATATTTTGTGAGTGGTTTTTTTCTTGTTCTACTGAGTGGTCCATTAAAATCTGAACACATTGAATTATAAATTTCAAATCTCTTAATCATTCATATGGGTTCCCTTAGCCGAAAAGATGGCTTCCAGTCGACGGCAGAAGTCCTGGCACCAACTGCAGATGTAGTAAACTTTCATAGTGTCCCAGTGCTGGCTGGCAGTGGTTTTGAAGGCCTCGGTGTTTGGATGACGGGCACTGTAGGCCTTACGCTCAACATGCACCCAAAAGGGGTAGTCGAGGGGTTGGCATCAAGCCTGTAAGGGGGCTAAAAGTTCATAAGAGTCTTGCAACGGAGGAGATATGGTTCTTTCATTGCTAGTGTTAATGGTGGCATCTCCATCTTCCAAGGCTCTTTCACAAGAAATTTTGATAGCCCACTGGACAGTTTGTTTGTGAAACCCCAATAGCTCTTGCATGGGTCATCATAGACTTGAAGGGATTGATCTGGACTGTTTTCTTTCACTCCTCCATGTCCAGTTTGTCACGTTCAAGTCCCCTTTTCTCGACTTATATGTAAGCTAGGAAGCTCAGGGCTGTTTTGTTTTGGTACTAATCCTTTATACATAAATTTATCGAAATATGAATGAATTTAAATCACTCAACCTTCATTAATGATTGAATGAGTGAATTTTCATATTTCAATGGAACCACTCGGTAACTCTGTGTGTATTTTTCCCCCTCCTCATAAATGCAGATAAGCAATATATATTTAACTTAAGTCATTACAAATAAATAAAGGAAGAAGTTCTCATTCTCTTTTGTATGTATGTAAGGAAAAACAAAAAACTTTGTGGGCGAAGACAGATGACAAGACACAAATTCATTAACAATACGTATACACTTTTAAGTCATTTCAGTTATGCAAGTAGATAGTATAGGTATAGACAATTAATTTGATTAGGGATACAAGAATGAGTAGGATTGTCGTAGGGAGTAGATGATGATGATGTTGGGTCTTAGGTCATCATGAGGGAGAAAGGGACTCAATGTAATATGTGCTTAAGGATGGGTGGGAATAGCGTTGTCAGGATACTAATATATTTGACCTCAGGGCCGGTGTATAATATTAAGTGGTTCTCAATTGGGGGAGGTAAACGTACCCCTTGGGGATCTCGAGATTTTGAAAGAATATTTTACAAATGGTACATAACTCAAGGAGTTGTAGCCCCCAAATGAAGGAATTAAAAAAAAAAAAAATTAATATGTGGTTTTTTCTTTTTTGAAATTTAATTTAGTTTAATTTTTCTCCAAAAAATTTAATTTTTAGTGAACGACTGTGGATTTTGAATTTCTTTTTTTTTAAATAATTTTTTGAGAATATATATGGATTTTTGATTTTTTTTGCCCAAAAAAATTAATTTTTGGTGAACAGCTAGGGACTTTTGAATTTTTGTTTCTACAAATATTTTTTTTTGTGACAGGATATGGATTTTTCTATTTTTTTTTTGAAAAAATCTAATTTTTGGATTTTTTTTTTTCAAAGTTTTCATTTTTGGATTTTTTTCTCAAAAATGTTTATAAAACCAACCATCCCCCCCTCCTCCTTCCAAAATATAATCCCGCAGACGTCCCTGTAACTGAAGCTAAAAATGCTAAATAAACATTTTATAAGTGGTACATTACTAAAAAAAGGTAGAGAATCTCTGATCTAGATCATCCAGGAGGAAAAAATTTAATGAAAAAGCAGAGGATAAAAAAAAAAGTTTTTTTAAGATTTATTTTCTATAAAAAGATCATTCGATCAAATTATACTGTGGAGGAATTTTGAATCAAAATATTGAAAATATATATATTTATATAATCTTGTACACTCTCCTGATGAACGATTGGGTTGTATGTAAATATCTATAATATTAAAAAATAAATTTGGCATTTCTACTTCAATTAATTTTTGTTTAAGACTGTATTTGTGTTAACTGAATACCAATGGTAAAGTTGATTTTTATAAAAAATGAAAAAAAATACAATAATTAATAAATGAGACGACTTGAAAAATTCGGACGAAATTAAAACTATGATTGTAGCAAGAACCCGCTCAAAATCATACTTTATTAACTTTTTTTTTTAAATGCTAGCAATCAAGTACATTATTCCAATTAATAAGAGACTCGAATCCGAAGAATATTCACAAATCGAATGTCTCACACTATAAAATATCATAAATTTTCGATAAATATATTTATTTTTAAATACAGATAATAATGTAAAAAAGAATTGAACAACTCTATCTATTGCTGTAGTACGTGATTCAAGGCAGTACAGAGTACACCCATGACTGTGAGCCCCCTTTATATATAATTCTGTGGCGTGGGAGCTTCACTGAGATATGATCAAAAAACAAAAGATGGCAAAATCAGTCCATGATTTTATATTTATAAAAACAAGGAAATATTAACGATGTTGAATCATTAATAAATACTAGTAGTGTTATACTTGAGTTTTAAATCTAAAGTTCGAATAATTGAATATCGTGCTAAGTTTGAGTATCTGAGCATTGAGTCAAGCTGAAGTTTTTGAGCATTGAGTGAAGTCGTGTCCATTTTCGAATATATGGATTATACAGGAGGGGGTAGGCTGGAGGGCTTGAACCCCCTCCGCTAAATGAAAAGTTGTTGTCCTTACTCATCCAAAATTTTCAGCTTGTAGCAAAAATGTAAACAGGACAACAGGTAAATATTTTTTTAACCCCCCTCCAAAATGAAATCCTACAGACACCACCCCTGGAGAAAAAATGAGTTGATAAAATCTATGTTGGTTTGACCACCTGAATCAAAAAACTAGATATTAATGACTGAATCAAAATATATAAAAAAACTCGAAATATATACTCGAATATTACCGGTTTTGATTATTTGAGTACAGCTGATTTAAAAAACAAAAAACAACGAACAAAACTAAAATTTTCCGGCGAATTTGAGTTAATTTCGGAAAATTGTCTACGATTTGAGTCGAGTTTGAGTAATACTCGAATCTAACACTAATATATTACCTATGTGTATCATTTAAAAAAATAAAATAGTATCATCTACGATAATGAAGAGAAAAAATAAACGGAGGAGGAGGGGGGTTGAGTAAAAATATGATGATTACAGCTTTAACTAATCATCAAATATATCCGGTAATTACGACCGCGTAGATAAAGTATTTTTTTTTAATACAATGAAAAGTTTCCAAAATTAAACTGCAGAAATTGCTATGTTTATTATAAACTATTTAAATATTGCGTGCAAGTTAGTTACAAATTGTACAAAGTGCTTGTACAAATTGTAATTCCTTCATTTTTTAAATGAATTATTTGAGTACACATGGATAATTCTAAATTATCAACTATACATTGATACTATGTATAGCCATTTTAATTTGTTCTAGTTAAATGGTTATTATGTTTTCATGATAAATATAACTGTGCCCATTTGAATTTTATAATGGACCACCTGAGAGGGACGTCTGCAGGAGATTTTCAAAAAAATTCAATTTTTGAAAATGGCGACGTCATAAGTAAAAAAGATTCAATAAGTTCATTCTATATAGAGTGCTCGAAAACCAGAATGAGATATATCATTGATGTGGGTATAGTGAAGTTTGTAATATCCTGAAAGACTATTCCATGCCAAATAACAGGACGATTAAACGTATTTTGGAAGGTTCCCCAATTCAGTTGAAACTTTATTTATACATATTTTGTGGATTTTTTAACTATTTCTGCTCCTTACTCTTTGAGAAGTCAATTAATTATTCTCATGAGTTAGTAAACAATAATATTATTTGAGAGTATATGTTGTTTATTTAGGAGTAAGATTCATATTTATATAGTAAATTAATTTGATTGTGTACATGAGTGGTTCTCAAATGGGGGTACGCGTAATCCTTGGGGTACTTGTAGGCACTCCAGGGGTTACTTGAAATTTGGAAAGAATATTTTGCAAGTGTTAAATAACTAAGGGGTTGTAGCACCCCAAATTAAGGAATTTTTGACTTTGACTAGAAAATTTAATATTTAAAATGTAATTTAATTTTCTGTGAATAGCTATGGAATTTAAATTTTTCTCCAAAAGATTTAATACTTGAATTTTTTTTTCCAAAAAAATTTAAAATTTAAATATATGATATTTTTTCCTTTAAATTTTAATTTATTGATTTCTTTTCAAAAAAATTAATCAAAAAACCAAGCCCCCTTCCAAGATATAGTCATGCGTACGCCCCTATAACTGAAACTAAAAATGATTTATGCTGGTAAGGGGTACTTGAGCTAAATAAATATTTTGGAACTAGTACATCACATCAACAAGTTTTAAAATCCCTGTTCTACATCATTTTAAGAAGGTATGTTATTGTAAGCATCTTTTTCTTCTATTATTACCAATTATGGTCAGAAATTGGATTCCGAGAGAAAATTGACTGGTATTTTTACCCTATTATAATCAAAATTGTTCAAGTTTTGTTCATATTAAAAAAAAAAAAAAAAGAAGAAAATGGGTTCTATTAATCAAAATCTATATTTTCTGTTAAATTTTGTTTTATTTCCATCTTTATGCATCATGAGCGAACCATAGTATTTCCATTTTTTCTACAATAATGTTTATTAATCATCCTCAATACCTAATAAATTATAGAACATAGTGAATGGAGTTAGTAAAAATAAATAAATTATATTATTACTTTAAGTATATATGTATTGGGGAGTAGAGGTGTATAAAATATGTCCTAGAAAGGAGGAATGGTTTTTTTCTACTTATCAATTTGAACTGCCTTTTTTTATTTTTTAAAGCTGCCATCATTATGATTTAATTTTTGAGAAGGGAACATCGAAGTGTACAGTAATAACTACTCATTAAAAACAAAGAGTAACGCTGAGGGTTTGGTCGGGTCTTATAAGTTGAAGTCCTTGTCGGACTCGGACTAGAATTGAGGATCCACATCGGCGTAATTTCAGGATATATACGGATGAGTGGCATTTCTTTCCTTTTACCGATACTTGCAGCTGATCTAATAAAACGCGTTGACACCTAAGCTGCTCTCCTTCCAAACATTCTTTAAATTATTAGGGTACTCACGTTCATTTTCTGATTTTTTTATCTTTACATACCGGGGGAAAATATATTATGCATCAGAATCCGAAGAATCTGATTTTGGTACAGCAACTAGATAAGCGTAACACCAATAAACAATTATAGCAAATTTGGTTAACATTTACATCTAGCACAATTACAATTTCTCAACTCATATGAAACAAAACTTTTTTGTTGTGCGTTATATATAAAAATATGTATTCCAATAAAATATGTACACAAACAAAATACGATTATCGCATCTATTTCCCTTGATTATGGAGAGCAATAAGTGATCGTCCCATGACCGTTGATTAAATAAAGGAAACATTCAATTTTGTTATTGCTTATGCAAAAGGCAGAATGTGATCCCCACTGGAAGGCCATCTTGCGAGGAAACAAGTTTATTTTGTAGTAGAAAAAATCTCTTCAAGCTAACAAAGCAAGTAACAAAGGAAATATGCGGCCATTCAACACAACAGTAACCTAGAATGATTTTTCTCATACTTGATTGTAAATCTTTATTCTTTGATCTTCAATTTCTATCAACAAGTTATTCTTATTAATCCCTTGGAGTGGCCAAATTTGATCGTTATAATAAATGAAGAAGAAATTGATGGATTTTATTTCAAAGGCCCTATCGGGGCCAACTTAAGTCTCATAAATCAAATAAAGATTCTAAAATATATTTAAAATCAATTAATATCGTAGCTTATCCCAGTAATTGGAATATAGAGCCAATATATGTATATAAAATATTTGCCTGTATGTATAAATGAAGCAAAAAAGAAAATTGGGATTTACTTTTGTTGTAGATTGTTTTTATGATGACATACCACATAGGAAAAAAAGAAATGCACTTTTAGCTCTTCTTCCATTATATTTTTACGATGACATTTTGAGTAATTCATTTTCTTTAGAACATAACTCCCTATTTGGGCGTAGGAATGTCGTGTTCAATCATCAAATTAAAATCATTTTAGTATTAATCAATTTTACAATTCATTCGTCGTGGATAATAACAAGGGACAATTAAATATATGATTGGATGTAGTGCACTCGAACTCATTTGACCAAAGATTTTAATGGGATCATTGTCATCTCCCTATAATTGTAAAAAAAAAACAAAAAAACCTCTCTCTCTTTCTTTGTCATTAAATGGTAACGTGTTTTGACAATTTTAATATTCTTTTCCACATAATGTTATGTATATTGAAAAAATATAGATCAAAAAATCAAATCCTGCATCTTTGCGTATATATTTCAATCTGCATAATAATATTGCCTGCATATGTATTACCTATGTCGTATGTTACATCTCAGATGTCATAATTTACATGAATAATATTACTACTCAATAATGTAGACATTACAAAAACAAAGAATTAATGGTGGTTTTTTTTTAAGATAGAAGATTCAGTCATTTGGAATGACAGATGCTGACAAAATCAAGAGATTTGTAACATTTTGACTCTATGATTGACGTTTAAAAGCAAGAGTAAGAGAAACAATGATCCACAGATCATATGTGGACCGCAAAATTGCTTATATGAAGTGTTATAAATGTGAACCAGGGAGAGATGGTAACTTGGATTCAAGACCCTATTTTTTGAAGACTTGCGACTAGACTTCATCTCAAAATAAATGACTAATGACTTGACTAGGACTCGACAGCTATTTTATACCGATATCAAGAAAAACATGTTTACCATAAGTGTCATATATTACTAGTGATGCAAATCTTGTGTATAATGGGTATGCTTAAAAAAAAGAAACTCAAAAATCAACATTGCAATTCCGACAATTTGAAGAATTTTTTTACAATCAGCTGTGATAAAAGAGAAGGGGGAAAAGGAAATAAAAAAGGGCATGTTTCCAACAATTACTTGTAAATATAACTCCACAATAATGGAAAATAAATAAATCATTCTTCAGACTAACAATTACAAAAAAAACAAACGGGGCAGCTGAAAAATACACCCGATGTACATCACTATATATTACATTTAATTAAGGAGACTTAAAATAAGTTAAAAACAAATCTGAGGACTCAAAGTGGGCCCCATGAAAATATTCAAGGACTTGGATTTGTGACATTGCCAAATGATTTAAAGAAATATATTTTTTAGAAAAAAATTATTTGCCCAATTCCGTTGCATCATGTATGAATTAGGTTGTTATAAAAATCAATTTTAATTGACATATTTTTCTCACCTGAACCCATTCACAAAAAAAAAGTGAGTATTTTACTAAACATATATTTAGCTTTGACGATTTAAGGCCGTCGTAATTAACCTTAATGGCAGCTATAGACATATATACAGGTTTATAATCTGAATCAAATAATTATTGTCATTTATTATTGACCCAATTTTTGTATTACCATTAAATGTATTTAAAATTAACCTACCAAATTGGGTACGTCGGTCAATAAAGGGTTAAAACAGTTCTATGGATTATATAAAGATTAAAACTTGTAGTTTCATTAACATATATAATGGATATTTTTGTAGTTGCTATCTGAATGTATATCCGTAAGTAGGAAAACTGACATCGTTATTCTTGAAGAGAGAACAATATGTATAAAATAATCACTAGCGCATAAAAGACGAAGAGAAATCTGAGGATTTCTTGCATAGTCATAAGTGTAAGTCCTTGTTGGACTCGAAATATAATTGAGGAACAACAGCGCTTTAATTCCTGCATATTCCATTGAAATATAAGCATCGTGGAAATATTGACACAAAAAACAACAGGCCACGTTCAGTCCACTCCTAAATAATCATAAAGTTCCCGGTTAAATGTTCCTTTCAGATATTCCTTCTCGTCAAGATTTAAATTTTATGACTTTTTTATTTATTTATTAACACTGTTGTAAAATATTTATTTTTATTTTTAGTATTGATCGCTACGTTAGTGGTTTTAATAGTTTTTACTTTATTTTATTTTTTTCAAAATGGTGTGCATCAAACAAGCTCGTTTATTTAAAATACTTTTAGTGTTATTTTTTTAGTAGAAATAGTAAGTAAGTACCGATAATAATTGTGGTACTACAGCCGGTACTGTACAAATATATGCACTGTGAATATACGGGCTTAAGTCAATAATAATAAAAAAAAACTTTGAATTTTTTTTACTACACCCTCAAACAAAAATCCTGCAAACCAGCGGTGCTGGAATGAATTTTAAGTGTGTGCGTGGGGGGGAGGGGATTATATAATGGTCACGTTAAAGTCAGGCAACCTTACAATTTTATTATATATTTAGGCAAAAAAAGTTGAGGGCCTATCACTAAGGCACCAGGCTGAGAACGCTTATGAATAAAGTTTATTAACTTTTAAATCTAGTAAAATCATTTTGAAAATTCACTAAAAAGTTGACTGAAACTATTTAAAATATAAAAATAGTTAATAAATAAATCAGCCGATTAATAGGTTGCTTTTTTCAGTAAAAAAATAAATTGCTATCCGTTCCAAATAATCAATATTGTTTCAACTCTAGTATGCATAGAGTGAAAATGTTATGATAAAATGATGTTAAATAAATAAAACATGCCTCATTAGTTCACAGGTCCTTCATTTATTTATGAAGAACGTTTACCTATATAAATATTGTGTTTTCCTCAGCTATGACGTTTCCATAAAAAGTTTCTTAGTTCTTCATAGTTATAGAAGCATAAAAATAACTTGTGCAGTGAGTTAATATAAAAACAATTTAAAAGCAAAAAACAAAAAGAAAAAATCCCAGTTTACTTATTAAAAATATACCATGTACATAAGCCCAATATTTCATTTACATATTTGAGTCAATTATTGGCTCTATATTCAATTTTGTAGGGTGAGTTAGGATACTCAAGTATCATAATTATATTTTAGAATCTGTATTTGATTTCAGATACTTAATTTGTCCCGATATGGCCTTTCAAATCGAATCTATCAATTTAACATTATTTTATTGTGACGTTCATTTTTCGTTAATTTAAGTGCAATTTGCAGCTTCTTCAAAGGTTTAATAAGAATTACTTGTTGATATAAATTGAAGATCAGCGGATACAAATTTACAATCAATTATGAAAAAAATAATTCTAGATTACTGTTCTGTAGAATGGTCACATATTTCCTGTCCTTCCTCGTCAATGGAGGGTTTTAATGAGGTCAAGCGCGCTGGTTAGGTTGAGAAGATTTTCTTGGATACAACAAGATAACTTGTCTCCTCGCAAGCTGTCCTTTTGATACATTACATATTAGGGTGGGTTGTTTTGAGGGAGTTTGAACAACTTTTTCGAATTTTGAAAACAGAGTATATGGAGAAGTTGGGCATTGATATAAAAATGTAAAATGTCCAATTCATTACATACAACCCAAATTTTTATTGACGCATTCCTGATATAAGCAAGGAAATTTACTAAAATTACACCGATGACGATCTCTCCAATTTTACTCAGGGTCCAACAAGGCCTCATAATTACAACTCCGCAACAAATCCTCAGGGTTACGCTCCGTCTTTTATGAGCAAACACGAATGTTCAATCAGGGTTTGGATATAATTGAATCTATTCAGGGAAGGGTGTTCACTACTCAGGAATTAAATAATAATGACAAATGCAGAAAAATAAATTCCTTTTTTATTCTACCAATTACAAAAAAAAACCAGGGCAGCTAAAAAACACACCGGATTTACATAATTAATCATAGGCATATATTCAAATTGCTGGGATACGTTAAGAGTCCCCCCCAAGAATGCTTACGATAGTTTAAACCCTTCATTTGATTAATTGCAATTAATTTGGTTCCGATATGGTCCAAACAATAAAATATACCTATCCATTTCTAATTAAATTTTGACAATCGAAGTCTAATTTGTAGATAGAAATTGACGATACTTAGTCGATGAATACAATTGTAATGCAGGCTTAATTTTTATAAAAATCATAACAGGTTGCTTTTGTGTTGACGGTGTGCACGGGTCCATTACATTACATACAATGTAATTTAGTAATCCAGACAATAAAGAAAAAAATTTCGGTCGAAAATCAATAGGGGAGGAATGGATGACTCATTTCCCCCATTGCGATGTTCGAGCTTTCTAAAAAAAAGTGGTTTTGTTTGCCAGTCTAACAATAACAGACCACGGCAAATAAATAGATAGACATCATGCAATCTAAAAAATAAGTATACCTTTCCCTGCTATTGATCCAGGAACACAGATTTAAAGAGTATAAATATAATTATGTCTTAAATGTATGTAGACGATTTTAATTACACAGAGGATCATGTATTGTACTCTATAAATGCTCAATGGCGTTGAATATTTTCTTCTCCTCTTAAAAGGACATATGTATTTAACTTACAAGATAAGAAACATATAAACATATTGTGAGTGAGAGAAACCAACGCATTTCTTCCAAAAATAGTTGAAAATAGTACCGGGTGTAACATGGAAATCTGAACAGTCATTCTTTGAATTAATAAGAAGTTTATATTTTATCATATAACTTGTTATAGACCACCCAAAAGTTCACCGCATAGAACATTGATACCATGGACTGCTTGCCCAAGAAGCTGTGGTCTCTATACAGTCCGGAGGCATCCTTTTGGATTATAAATTCTATCCGCACATTTCCAGCAAGGCATTTATTGTCCCATCACCGTAACACTGCCGCCCTAACAGCACAGGTTGACCAGCAGTAGAATAACATGTCTGCCGATTTTGTGGTTACATGACTTTTCTTTGAGACTGTGTTGGTTTTTTTGACAAATCCGTAACAGTTTTGACAGATTTTAGTTATTTTTAATTTTAGAAAAGCCAAATTTGAGTAATTTATTCAAGAGAAGGAACAAATGATCTTTTTTCAGAAAGTGCAAAATTTGACAAATAACCTTTATTTATAAAAAAAAAAATGCCAACAATTACCATTACTAATTTTAAAATTGAAAATAAAATAAAATAAGAAATTGTCTTTCGGACCAATTTGACAAGATTTTAGTCACGACCCTGTCTGGTCAACGTCGGCGCAGGCTTCTTCAAGCGCACTAAGGCCAAACGGCCATATAGAGATAATGTAATTTAAAATAGTAATTGCTCATGTATGTTTTATTACATAAAAAACTAATAAAGTTTAGTACTCAACTCAAGTTTTTAAATCTATGAGTTGAAAGTTGCAAGTGTCCATATTTCCACGCGACACCCAGTAAAAGGTGAACCTCATCAAAATATTCCCTTCTTTCCTCTTATCTCTTTCTTGAAAATACAAAAAAAAATCCCTTATAATAATAGAAAAATCGTCTTTATATTATTTTGCAATCCCTTATCGGATTAAATATCAGTAAAACTATGTGTTATGTTTTGATTCATTGGACTTTTTAAGGCAGTGATGGGTTCATGTATTTATGATGAATGTGTTTCTTAAATTGTTATTTAAAAAAAAAATATATATATAGGGAAGAAGTGAACTGGAGTATTTTTCCAATCCTGAAGAGACAATTATTATATCTACATATATGTATAATACAGCGTTTTTATTTGACGTCAGAGTAGTTGGAGTCGGCCATTTTAAGAGCTTAAAAGTCAAATTTTATCTGAGTAAAACTAGTGAACTATTGCCATGTATTTGGATGTCAAAATGGGACTAACAAATAAAATGACTTAAACTTTACTCTCTATCTAACACAGTAATTAGCAACCTTTTCATCAATGTGGAGCCCTATATGATTTTTTAATATCCTGGAGGCTCAATAGGCTCAATCAAAATGTTTATTATTTTATTTATGTAACCTCTAACGGCGCCCTTAACACTTTCCCGCGGAGTACAAGGGATCTGATAAGCCCCGGTTAGGAACTACTGTTGTTGTTAATACATATTATTACCTAATTATATATTCTTATTTTCATATTTTAGACAATAACTCAACAAGTATCAGATATTTTTCTCTCATTAATTTTCCATCTGTTTTCGTTCCCAATCGATCCAAAATGAAATTAATTATAAAAATATAACTATTTCATATGGATTTTTAATACATACTACTTTAATTTAATTCAAATATCACTGTTTATCATTGGTAATAACTGTCTAGTTTTACGGTATTTATTTACTGGAAATGTCTTCATTTGACTTGTTAATAGGAATATCAATTATGAGCGGGCTCAAGATGGCGTCACCTTCAGTTATGACGCTATTTGTGACTTAAAAAGTAAAAAGGCTCTACTAGTATATTGTTCCTTCATCAGTCATCGATATTTTTTGTATATTTTTAACAACCCTGAATACGCCCAAAAATCCCTTACAAAATAACAAATGGAACTCTTAATATTTATTCTTCTTTTTTTTTTTTATAAAAACAAATAATAGGAGAGATGAGATTGCCTTGGAAAATGAGTTTGAAAAGTAATAGGTACAACATACTATTCAGTTAGTGAAATCTTTACACTGACTCCATTCATTTTGTTTTAAGTAGGTACCTATTTTGTACCTAAGTAGAGTGAATAACGATTCATTCCTCCAATAAACATACTAAGTGTGTACACATTAGGGGTTTTCTTCCGAGATCTCGGGATTTATGAGGGTTTTATCGTGCATTTAAACAAAAAATCCACACATTAAGATGTGTCTAGTAAATGATTTGTACATAATATTTGAATATAATATGTACTTTAGAAACATTTCAGATTTAAAAAAAGAGTTACATGGATTTTAGTGACAAGCAAAGCCTCCGGGTCGGGTATAAGGACTCTTTTAACGTAGGCACGACTTGTCTGCAGATACACGGTATCTCAGCAAAACTCAATAGGGTTTTAAAAGATCATTATGACTCAAAACATTATGAAATGCCAAAAATCCAAACTCATATCAAAGTTTACATCACAAAAAAAAAAAAAAGATGCCACAGAGTCATTTGAATTTTCCGACAAAACTTGGACTTCCTCTTAGTGTTTAACATTTGAGACCATGTCAGGTTTCTACTGGATTGAAGATGTTCAAGTGGTTATTCTTGTGCAACTAAAAACTCCTAGGGTATTTCATAGCTATACAAATCCCAGTTCCATCAACAATTAGCTAGTATGTAAATCGTTTACTATTTAAGTTACTTTCATTCTTGCGGGTGGGATTGAGTTACAGAATTTCAAAAAGCGCAACTCGTGAGCTCTGAAAAAATAACCTGCGTACTATTAGTGATAATAGTAACAGTAAGGAACATCATAATTAAGGATGTATTCGTGTAATACATGCTTAAAACTGATTATGTCTTCTTAAAATAAAAAAGAAATGCTTCAATTTTATAGTATGTATAATTAAATAAAAGGATCACATCGTTTAAAAAAATGGTTTCCCGGGATTCAGCCCTGGGATTTCCCGGTAAGTGATAAACTCTATTATAAAGACATGAATAAACATAATGTATTTAAATCCTCTTTACTCTTTTTAACTTGATATAAAACTCTTTCTCAAGTCTTGCATGTAGTAAGTATGTAATACAATGTACCGCTGATTTGATTCTAAGCGTATTAGTAAAATGAAATAAAGGTGCTACAAACATTTTGCTATGTTTACATTGCAAAATAAAAATACTACGCCATATGACACATTTGCTGGATAAATAGACGTATTCTCAGTAGGTTTAATATATGTAATATAATAATATAACCGTTCAAAAGAACCACATAAATGAATCATGATGGCGATTCATGAGCCTAGAACTTTCTTTATATATGAGCTCATAAATGAACATTTTCTTTGATGGTTAGAGAATAATGCAAATTTGCCCTCCAACTAGGATCTAATATACTTTTGAATATTTTCATTACTACTAGAACAATTTATGAGTAATTAATTACCTAAAAAAGAAACCACTAAATCATAATCTACTAATACTAAAACAATTTATCATGTTTGGGTACGCTGCACCCAGAAATTGCAATTTAAATACACTTGCACGCATAAAACATAATTACAATCCATTGAAAAAATAGAATACCTAACACCAAAATTACCTACATATCTAAAAGTGAAATGATTGCACAAAATACCCAATAATTAAATAATTCTTCTTACCAATGGACTTTTGTACAGTTTTGACGGCTCGATTTCCGATTTTGGCTTGTATCTCTGGATCTAAACTTGCCTTCAAATCCTTTCCACTCGTAGCTAATTTACTCATGGTTACTTGACGAGACGGAGCAGCATTCCTCATAGGAGAAGCTCGTGGTGATGCACGGGGTGTGTGTCCCGGAGTAAGGAACCGGCTTCGTTGAGTATTGGGTCTAACAGACATAATGAATAATAAAGAGACTGTTGTTAGATGGGTTCAAATAGAATTGAGCTAATTTGTTGAGTAGAGATAGGTATTTAAATAATTATGTATTGATTGACTCTGTCAGTGCCGTGCTGTGCCCCTCCTCCGCCACTTATTCAATTTACAACTGATGAAGAAGAAATTTATTTTCCATAAGAAAATGCAGAAAAAAGAACGCGCGTACGAAATGTTTTACTATGTATTGTATAAATAATATATAAATAAAAAAGGAGGAACGAGGAACACTACAGACGCAGCTAGCAGACAAAGAATTATGATGTGTGTCTTTATAAATAATGGACTGAGTGGTTGAAAAACAACAAATAGGTACTATAATAATATAATAAAAATCACGGATCCATCCCAGGGCTCTCCAGTTGGGAAATTAGTTTGTTCGGTGGTATATTTTTATTCTTACTAGTTACTATATGACGTCATACTTTTTATGACGTCATCAATCGTATAATGTCATTCAACACGTCTAAAGGACTCTTGGGTCCTTTAAACACGACTATCTACCCTTCTCAACCTCGACTGTCATATGATATGGGAAAGGAAACATTTGGAAAAAAGCATATGGTAGCCAGTTTTCTGTAATTTTCTAGTTGTCAACTGTAAATTATTATTTGGAGAGCAGTTATTAGTTATTATAACGCCGAATTGATAATTTTATCAAAATAAGTATCAATGACAGACTATGAATTCTAAAAGGAGGAACTTGATTAATATAAAAATCAAATCCTATATAATATATTTCTTTTGGATTTGATAATACGTATAGTCCGCTGATATAAATCATACTAGAGTCAACATATGAAAATTAATGGGAGCAACTGATGTTTATTTCAAAAAGCGAACCTTTTTCAAGCTCACGTAGTTACTTTTGTGACATCTTGTAACCTCTTCTCTTAAAAGATGCATAAAAAGGGCCAAAATCAGTTGGTAATGATAACCCATGCCCTCCCAAAATGGAATTATTGTTCAATAATTATTTGGAATTATTCACAGCTTAACAAGAACTAATAATAATCAAACCAATCGACGTTCAGAACATCGATTGTGGGGGGAAAATGCATAAAAATCCACAGCTGACAACAAATTACTCTGTAGTTTTTTTGTACATTTGTAATCTTGAAAAGGTTGGCCTTAGGCTAATACAACCTGGCTATGCAAATGCAATGGGCAGTTTTCTATGTATAACATTATTTTAAAAATATTGTAAAAGACCTCAAATTTTAAATTCCTGTTTTTGATTTTTTTTTTCTAAAAAATAAAGTATTTGAATTTTTTTTCCAAAAATTTAGTTTTTTGTGAATAACTATGGATTTTTGAATTTTTCGTCCAAAAAATCAAATATTTGATTATTTTTTTCCCCCAAGAGTTTAGTTTTTTTTTTTAATTGCAATAACTAATCTCTCCTCCCACCCGCCCAATATAATCCTGCGGACGCCCCTGCATGCAAACTGTTTGGCATGGGGCCCTGCTATAGTTAATACCGGTTTTGAGTTTAGAAATATTAACAGACAACTGAAGGACAATGTACCCAGTAGTAAAAAATAATTCATTAACTTCTGATAAATATTAACGAGTTATAAGAGCTTATTTCATATTAGAGGCATTGGTCTTTTTCTACATCAGTCATTTTTACTCTCAAAATGAAGTATTATTAAACACATAACTATTTCTATCTTGTTTACTTCAACTAATGGAGAAAATTAGTATTTTACTATGTTTGTATATAAAATACGTATGAAATACAATACATATAAAGACTGGAATCGTAAGATTCGGTATCACGCCGATTGCGTAAGACTAGAGAGCCCTGCAGTTAATCATTAAGAACTTACCTATGTAGAACAATTGGTGATTTAGATCGAGCTCTTGAGGGTGCTGCTCCTCCACCACCTGGTTTAACACGAAGAGCTGTTGATGTGGTAATGGCCACAGGTGGACGGGGACTCGTGGATTTTCTCCATGATTCATCATCCTCTTCGTCACTGCTTCCATCATCTAGGAAATAATAATTAAAACAAATTAATCAAGTAATTGAATAAAAGAGATCATATTGCTGAGCCACATTATAATATAAGCTATTTTAGCAAATAAAAGTTTCATGTAAGGGCCTGATGGTTCATCACGCTCAACTGCTTTTCGTGAATTGCTACTTCTAAAAATAGCTAATCAAATAGGTAAAATGTGAATATTTAAAAGTGATCTATAAAGTTACACTATAGTCTTATATATGTACATTAGGGTGAAGGTAAATTTGTGCAACAAATGTCTAACTTTTTTAAGGCTTTGTGGATGGACCTAATCGACGCATCTGCACCATGTCAATATTAAAACATTCTTGAAAATAAATCAAGATAGGAGAAAATCTATATACATATATGTTCAAAAGGAACCCCAGCCGCCCCATTGGTTGATTAAGGATACAGCAAAGACACCAAGCTGATTATAAACCATGGGCTGGGGTTCCTTTTGAATTATTTGAAGGGTTGAAATTATTTGTGAAGTGCTGGGGTTGGTTTTAACCTGCTTGGGGGCCCTGTTGTAGTCTGAATCAACCCATAGACCTGGGATAAATTTTAGAATATTTGAAAGGGGCTATATTCTTTTTGAAGCAACAGTGGTGGCTTTTCACCTGCTAGGTGGCCCAGCCATTGAACAAAAACTAATTTTGGCCAAAGTATTCTGATTTTGTTAGTAAATGACTGGAAATTTTCTTAATGGCTCTGTGTTATCCAGGGCGTCCACAGGATTATATGCAGATATAGTATATATATATATATATATTTTTTTTTTTTTTTTTTTTTTGGGGGTGATTTTTTTTGTTTTGAAAATTTCAAAAATCCACAACTACTCACAAAAATTAAGTTTTTTGGAGAAATCTCTAATCTCAAAAATTATATTTTTAGGAGAAAATAATTTCAGAAAACCATAGCTCTTTAAAAAAAATTAAATTTTTTGGAAAAAAATTTCAAATACTAAATTTTTTAGAAGAAAATTTCAATATTATTTTAAAAAAATTGAAAAATCCATAGTTACTCTCAAAATATTTGAAAAATCCATAAGAATTATCAAAATATTAAATTTTTTGGAAACAAAAATTAATTACAACATTTTCGGAAAAAAAAAAGAAAATTGGAACATTAAATTACTTCGATAAAAATGTCAAAACTCCATAACAGTAACTATTCACAGTAAATTTAAGTTTTTGGTAAAAAAATTAAATTAAATTTCAAATATTCAATTTTTTGAAAAAAATTTCAAATTGTAAATTTTTGCGGACGCCCCTGTTATCAATCCAAATTTTAAATTTTTTTAACATCCACCTCACCCTAACCTACACTTTTATACATACATTCATAATTTAATCGTATTTTAATTTGTTAGAGGTGGATCTCTCTGTTATCTATCTAACTAAACCCAATTTTCCGCCTGAGATCCTCAATGATGTCATCATCCTTATTATAAACCACATAAGTACAAACAAAGCCTTCATTATATTATTATCTGTTACTACACATTATAGTTCTAACCTCATAATCATATAAATATAATCAACCCAGTTGTAATAATATTATGCAGTACGTCAACACAAAAACAATATTAAATAAATTAAAATAAGATAAAAGTATTTTATTTCATAAAATATATATGGAGTGTTGGATTGGTTGTAAAAAAACTAAAGACCTTGCATTCCCATCAGAGTCATCTTCATTAATTTTGTCAGTCCTAGACACGACCAGCTTCTTGATCCACACTCAACCTCGAATACCAAAAGGGAAGGGACAAATTTCGTAAAAAGACAACAACAACAACATATGATTGCTATTCTTCTGTATTTTTCTAGTTGCCAACTGTTCATTATTATTTGGATGATAGTTATTAATTATTATATGTATTCAGAGTTGGGCAGGAAAACGGGGACGGTTAATTAATGTTTATGTTTTCATTACTATGAAAAGGTTTAGTGATTATTTTTGATACTGTGTTTCCTCCGTCCTTATTGCATTTACAAACCATACTAATCATTCAGTCATTTCATCATCATGAGCAAGCAACAGGCAAAAAGGTAGACCATCTCAGATCTCCTAGAGGCTGTAGTTGATAGGATAAAGATTACGGACATTGTTAAGTTTTCAAAGAGCCTGGTTTTTAAGTTTTCCAAAAGGAAAATAATATTGAAAATACCTTTCCAGGATGTCAGGAAGTAGAGGGCATAATTTAAAGCAAGATACAAAGTTCTTGTTAAGTTGAGAGAAAACTATAAAGGAGGATCCCGCTAAGTCCATGAATCGCATTACGAACGACTTCTCTGTGGCTCCTAGGAGTATCATGAGTGTTATAAACCACCACTGGGATTACTTTTATTCATAAGGAACCCACGTCACCTTCTGACAGTAGACATGAAAGCTAGGAGGCTCGAGAGGCGCAAGAAAATCCTCACATGTATCAAGGCAAATGGGTCAATTGGGAAAATTTTCTTGGAAAAGAAGATTTTCGTTGTTTATTAATTCCATAAGCACTGGAACATCCCCTGGCTTGCAGAAACAAAAGAAGAGGCCCAAGGGGTTTACCACACCAAATATCTATTGAATTGATAATTTTATCAGCATGAATATCAACGACTGAGTATCAAATGACACAAATTCTAGTCGAAGCACCTTGGTTGATTTAAATCCATATAAAAATCCAAATCCTATCTAATATAATTTTTGAAATTTTTATTCCAAAAATTATATTTTATGATTAACTGTGGATTTTTGATTTTTTTTCTGAATGGCTGACGATTTTTGATTTTTTTTTCAAAAAATTTTGAATATTTGAAATTTTTCTATAAAAAAATTATTTTTGAATTTAAAAAATAAAATCCCCTCCCCCTCCCCACACACAAAAAAAAAAAATATATATATATACTCCCGCGGATGCCTCTGCTTTCCATATAGCCTTTCATAAAAATCTATTAATCTCTATGTTTCATTCTTTCATTGTGACAATGATGATTTTTTTCCTAATATAAGGGCAATTTGCAGCTCCTTCAAATGATTAACCTGAATATTTCGTCAATGAATGTAATGCATACTTTATTTTGAGAAAAAAAATCACAGTTTCTTTTTGTGTTTGTTATGGACGATCAATGATTTGTGCTTAAATATTTTAAGAACCGTTGACAAATCTACATAATATTTTTCGTATGTCCTACCAATAAGATTTATAGAACCTGATATTCAAAATAAATCAAATTGATAAGAAGTGAAAAGAATAGAACGCATGTTCCACTAGTTGAAATATACATATGATGCCAAATAATTAATTATTCATCAACCAATTTTAATATAGGTACATATTACATTTAAGTGAATAATATTTATGCTATATATTAGGGTAGAACTTATTTTTTGAATGTTTGAAATTTGAGGTCCTGAAGGTCTCAAAAAATTCATTTTTATCTGCAGATATCATTCACGAATTTCTAATCATTTTGAAAAATATTTATAGGTTACTCATCGGACTTAAAGTTTCGAAATTGTACACTTTTTTAGAAAATAAAATGTTTTTGTTTCAATATCCTCTATATAGTACAGAATACAGATTTTTGTTTTTTTGTTTTTTTTTGTAAAATAATAAATTTAGTTTCATCACATTTTTATCAATACTATTTTATAAATTTTTATGGCAAATCCCTATCTGCGTTTCCAAAATAAAATGTAATGGAATTAATTGTAGCTTTCTATTTACCCGTCTGTTTTTAGAGGATCACAGCCAAATAATTCAACTTTTATATACCAAAATTTGCAAGTACACTTAATGTTAAGTCAAATAAACTTATAAAATCAAATTTGGATGACTATCACCCGGGTGACCTTTATATGAACTTTATTATTATTATTTTAAATATTCCTTCTATTGGTCATATGGAGTTGCAGTGATTAAGTATAAGTAAATATTATATTATTACAATGACTCTTTCCGACTTTGGAACGGTCTTTAAAGTTCATATGCATCATGTATATTTCCTCCTCTGTGAACCACTAAGACAAGAACATACACATATTGAGTTCAAGAGAATATTTTCTCTCGAGTGCGTTGTCCATTGAGCTAGGTCGTTCCATTAATTATAAAGTATTGTTTATTAATAAATTTGTTATTCTAAATAAATGTGTTCTATATATGATAAAATATTTTATTTTTGTTCTCAAAATAAAGTGTAAAACTTTTAAACTTTAGAGCCATCGAGCTACCTCTAAATATTCTTTAACATACTTCAAAACATGCCAATGATATTTATAGACTAAAAGGAACATTTTGAGACCTTAAGGACCTCATATATGAAATATTTGAAAAATACGCTTCACCCTATTGTTTACCCATAGCTCGCCTTTTTACACTGCACATCAAATTGAAATTAAAAAAAAAAAAAAAAGAACAGAATAAGGGAAGACGAATTAACATTTTTTTTTATAATTTATGATAATATAAAAAAAAATTGAGTAACATGGTGGGCCCCTCATTTTAGCACATTAGTGATAATTGAGGGGATCTTTTCTTCATCGAAGGAGCAACAAACATGCATAAAGTAATACCTCAACATACGAGGTTTTTCTTAATTTTTTTATAAGAGCTGAATTCTTTGAAAAATTAGACTATACAACAGCATGTTAGCTGGTTAGCCGGTTAAAATCCAGATTTATTATGGATATTTAAGTCATAGAACACGAAAATTAAATATTCACTAGAAAACAGAATTCAACATTCAAAAAATTAAATATTTATTAAGTTTATCTTCTATACATTATTTGCAAAATGTGTCACAAAATCAAGTTAAATAGAGTATCATATTTGGAAGCTAATATTGTTTTCAATTGTCTCATATTATAGGTAAAACCAAAGATTCAAACTTATATTACAACTTCAAAATATTTGCTGTCAAAAAGAAAGATCATTTTCGTTTTCGGTGGCTAAAATAAGAATAATAAAAAGAGGTTTAGCTGAGGCCTGAATTTTGTTATCATTGACATTCTTTATTCTTTATATATACGATCAGGGCTGGCTTGAAGCAATTGCAAGCTATGTCGTCGAATTTCTATAATGTCCATTGCTTGATTGAAAATTAAATTTCAAGTTTCTTTTCCAAAAAAAAAAAACTATTTTCTAAAAAAATGTTCAAAATTAAATTCTAATTAAAAAAAAGTAAAGAAAGAAAAGAGCCTCCCCCCTCTTTATCTTTTCTCTAGGTCCCAATCACGCTAATGCAGGGCCAGCCCTAAGTTATTATATTTATCCCTACCAAAACTAAATTTTGGGCCTATTTCACTTAGAGTCCCACGATTGTTAAGGCTGTGCTTTGGTACAAGCTTGTTGATAGTTGTCAAAGAGACGCAAGAGCAGTTTGAAACTTAATTTTGTAAGTTATTTTTTATGGGGCTTTGACTAACGAGCTCCGTCCAGGAACTAATTGAACTCGTAGTTCAAGGTATTACTGTAATTTAATTTTGTAACACTATATGTCTGATGCATTAAATATCTACCTCCAACAAATAATTTGTTCTTGTAATAAAGAAGGAAACAATTCTCACTCACTGTAGTATGGACCACTCTTTTTTCAATCGTAATTGAGGACTCCTCTAAATATACATAGGTAATGATATAGAGAGGCAAAGCACCGGAAATTAATCTTAATTAACTATTTACATTCACCAAATGAGTAGGAAATGCGTCTGTTTGTCAACTCACGAGTGGCTCTGATAACTGATGATAAGTAGGAGAGTTTTCCTGGACGTTAGTATTGTGACTGTCGGCCATCTTCAAAGCTGTTTAAAAACCAGGTTTTAAAAATATGTTGTGACATTATTGTAAATTCTAATTTATGTAGGTCAGTCAATAAATTAACTATTAGATTTGTAATATATTTTTAGTTACTTTTATCGTTCCTAATTGATCCTAAAACAAATTAAGTGTACATATTTCAGGAAAGATATTACGTCTTATTTATATCAAGAAAGCCATTTAATGGAGTTAAATCAATATTTATTGAACATTTTACCATTATATTTAGTAAAAATATCAACTATGAACTCCAAGATGGCGTCGTCTTCAATTACGATGCAATTTGTGACGTCAATTATAACAGTCAATTTCAAAGCAATAAGAAGTAGTGCCGAAATATGTCTGTTACCTTAAGTAGATTAATGTTCGATGTTAAATGTTTTCCCTCGCGCGTTTTTATATCAAAAATGAAGTTACTTTATCGTTTTCTATCATGAATGTTGCATAGTTAGTTATAAATAGGGATAGGGCAAAACGTAGATAACAATAACAGTTTCAAGATTAGAAAAGGAGAATCCTTTGGTGTTATACTTTTTTTTTTCTCTTTTTTGTTCATTCTTACATAAGTCGGCGTGGTGTTCTTTCTGCATCAAGAATTCTTGCTTATCTTTAAATATAATTTTATAACACTTTATCTCCACTAATACTAATTTAAATGAAGAAGATTCTCCTTTTTATTGCAGCAATTTCTTTTTTCCCCACCAAAACATTTGACAGTCGGCTGATGTTAATGAGTAGAGATAACAATCGAGTGTATTTTGGGGATATTAAAAAGAAAAAAAAATCAACAGTTTAAAAAATGTTTTAGAGGGGAGCAGCTTACTTGTTATAACATTTCATGAGATCAGATACAATCAGCTCTGACGAGGGAGGAGGTGGAGAGGGAAATAAACAACGACTTTGGCAGGAATTACTCTGATTCCAATGAGGACTTACAAGAATAACTCCACAACGAATCCTCAATGTTATTCTCCGTCTTTTATAAGAAACTTCATTCAGGATTTGAAGATAATTGAATGTATTGGGAATGGAAATTTACTAGTCAGGGGTTAAAATATAATGGCTGCAGCTAAGGAATAGAAAATTCAATCTTCAGATTACCAAACCAACAAAAAAATGCGGCCATGCACTTGATACGCTCTCAGAAATACCCAACCCTAGCTATAAAGTAACTAACTCAACTCTACTCAACGCCCCTAGCGGACAAAAAAAGTTGTTGTGTATTCAACTATTGATCACCTGGTCTCCATTTAGTCACTTGGTGCATAGCTTTGCTCTAGTTACTAACCAAGTAATAGTAAATATATTGTTGTTCATAAAAGGTATCCATTTATTCTCAATTCCACAAATTGAAATTTGTAGAAACCTTGGCAAAACTCAGACTTATACCCACAATATGTAATATGAGGCATATAGGAATACTTAGGTACAATAAGGTATGTGTTAAATAATAATAAACCCTGCTATGATCGCACACTTGAATACATATCATAAAAACATAAAACAAAAAAACAAAACAGACAAACACTTGGGGCAGATAGTAATTAACTATTTTATTTAATTCTTCAAGACACAAATAGGTTGTAAAAAAAAAAAATTAATGCACACTAAAATAACTTGGCTATTTTGTGTACAAGTTGCGATTTGTTACAAGTTGTAACTTGTCCAAGTAAATTGCACAAGTTTCAGATTCTTCGTCTTAAATATGTTATTCAATTGTAACATCAGTTATTTTAAGTCAAAACGATGAATTGATGCTATCTTTTAGATTTGATCTATTAAAATAACGCATTTATTATGAATTTATAATTAATTTGACCGTCGGCATTTGAACTTTATAATGTCCCACAAAATACTGATCTATTATTAATATTCATAAAAAAAGTCAGGAATTATATCATTAATAATATATCAAACATTCATGGAATATTCAATTATTGTGTTATTTTTTTTTTTTTCATGTACTGAATATTTTTCATTTAAAAATGTTTTTTCGCCCTTAATTTGGTAATTAAAATCAGTCCCAATTATAAAAGTAACCAAACTTCAAATCTCCTCTAGGAAGAAACATTTTCACCAATATTATATTTAAGTATTTTAATTTACCAACTTTAAGTATCTCTCATAGACGAGAATAGTTAATAGCTATTATTCTTAATTTAGGCTCGGATGGCCTGGCAAAAAAAGATATTAGTCACCCTAATTTAAGTCTAATTAAAGTATTTATTATTCTCATAAAATTCTTGGTGAAGATTAATTGATGATGACATCATTTAACAAATATTGTTCTTTCACGTCGTTACCTCACTGTAATTGGTTGTGTGCAATCGATTTTCCTGCTTTTTCCCCACTATTTAGTGTTCTGAACGTTGATTGATTTAATTTGAATATGCTCGTATTAAAGTGTTGTGTACAAATCCCAAACAATTATTGAATAATAGCTCCCATAGCTGAGGGAAATTGAATAATTGCGATCAACTGATTTTGGGCCTTTTCCCTCTTTTTTTTTTTTGAAGGAAATATTGGGAGAAAAAATGAAGGTAACAACGTGCAATGGGTCAGACTTTGCTTCCGATTAGGTCTTATAATTACATAGATGAAAGTTATATGATAATGGAAGATCTTTTTGTAGTTTCTATCTGAATAAATGTTCTATTCTTTCAGGTGCTATTATCATTATTCCTTTATTCTTCCAGAGACAACAAATAAGAATAAAGTGATCACTAGTGTGTATCGTTGGATCTGTCTAAAAAAACTAAAGAGATTGCAATCTTATCAGTCCAGTCCTAGAACGAACCGGTCCTTATGGGTCTTTTATGGCAGGGATTCTCAACATTTTATTAGTGATGTACCACTTGTCAAAATTTTCTTTAACCCAAGTATCCCCTTACTAGCACAACCATTTTTAGCTTCAGTGATCAGGGCGTACGCATGATTATATTAATCAAGCCAGTCTTGGTTTTTGGTAATTCTTTTTTAAAAGAAATTATAAAACTAGATTTTTTCACAAAAAATATTGAGAAATTAATCTTTTTGGAAAAAAAAGTCAAAAATCTACAGGTATTTACAAAAAAATTAAAAAAAAAATTGGAAAAAAAATTCAAAAAGCCTTAGCTTTTCTCAAAAAATTAAATCTTCGTATAAAAAATGTCAAATATTAAATTTTTATAGAAAATTTTAAAAAACCATAGCTATTCACAGAAAATTAAGTAAATTTCATACATTCAAAAATTACATTTTCAAGTAAAAAGACAAAAACTTCTTAATGAGGGGGCTACAACGGACGCCCTTAAGTTATGTACCGCATGTAAAATATTCTTTCAAACCCTCAAGTACTCCCTGGAGTGCCTCATAGTACACCAAGGGGTAGCCGTACCCCCATTTGAGAATCACTGTTTTCGTGTAACTACTAAAGCTGAAAGACGTAGTTACATAACCTCTTTCAAGAGAAAATATAGCTGAAGTTGTAGAAAGGAGGTGTCTGGCTAGAACTTACTATTATACGTTCTAGCTATCATTGTTATATTATTTAATCCTAGCTAAGAGAATAGCTATAAAGATAACTACTATCGTAGAACTGAAAGGTCTGAGGTATTGGTTCTTAGGACCGTTCACTTGTTAAAGATTGAAAGGGGGGGGGGATTAACAGTAACGCTGACGATTTGTTCCGGAGTTATAAATGTAAGTCCTTGTTGTTGGACTCAGAGTATAATTGAGGATCGACGTCGCAGTAATTCCGGACAATATCATTATTAGGTACAAAGTGGGATTCATGTATATTTCTTTCATCTCAAACTGCTCGCAGCTAATTTAATACACGTCATGACAGCTAAGTTACTCTTCTCCCAAAAATTATTTAAATTATCAGGGTTACCACATTAATTTTCGATTTTTTTTAGTACACATGTACATCATATTATTTGCAACTATGGTCATATTTGTAGACTATGTTATCTATTTGTATTACAATCACGGTCTAATTTACTCAATTAATTGAGATAAGGAATGAAATGCCTTATCATATTAATCTTCAGAAAATTGCATATAATATGTAAATATAATAATATATAATTAGTAAAAGAAATGCTGGCCAACTGCAAATGTTATTCTGTCTAGCGGTGTGGTGGAGATAACAAGATTATAATTACATATTTTATCTTTGATTAATGTAAAATATGTTATAATATTACTGTCTAGGTATATAAAAGTGACCTTTTGATCCAAAAATAGATGATTACCGCATTTACTACGAATTTATCATTCATTTAATAGTATTTATATTTTATGTATACAAAAAGATTTAAGTTAAATGACACACAAGAGTCCCAAAAATGACATGGTAACACTCACAAATTGAAGAATGTATATTATATTTCTGTTCCCTAAGTTGTCAGTGTCCTGAACGTTGGTTGGCGGAATTAGAATTAGATCTTGTTAACGTGCTATGAAGAATTCTCGATAATTCAATAATTGGAAGTAATTCGCCTAATACTACCAACTGAATTTGGACCTCCCCCCCCCCAAAGGCCCCTCTTCCTTTCGGACGAGAGGAAGCAATGTACAATAAAGGTGACTACATGATAAAAGAAAGGAAATAAACACAAATTCCACACCGTATCTAACACATTGTTACGAATTACTACGATGTCTACACACTCAATTCATCCCCTGGGTCTAACATCATAAAACCATCATTGTTACTCTAAGTCTTTCATGAGCTCACGCTCAACAATGTCAACAATGAAATAATATAATTAAAGCTTTGTTTGGACAACAAAAAAACATTTTCAGATTGCCAACTTCATTTTTTTTTTAACACACGTTTTATCATATATTTTCTACAACTCTGTTCATATATTTATATAATTATCTTTTGCACAAAGTAACCTAGGCGGAATAATATTAAATTGACCCTCCAGGAACTCATTATAATTCTTGGTTGTCCATGTAAAGTAATATCAAACAAACAAGCATTATAAATACAAATATTTAATGTACTTTTATTTAAAGAAACTCTATACTTTAATTAAAAATGTTTTTTGTTTATGTAGTGTAAGTGATTTAATATGTAAATATTAGGACGGCCGTGACAATTAAAAATGAGTTTTTACAATTATCGGACGCATCGACAACTTCTACGCTTTTAAACAGATTGATAAAGCTATCGTCGCACGAATTTGACGTATTAAATAATTATTAAATGATTGTGTGAACAGAGCAGGTTTTAATAATATTTAATTAAAAAATTGAGAGTTTCTTTTGATTTAATCAGTTCTTATAATTAAATTTGTATATTACTGTGTTACATCACTAATATAAAACTCACACTTTTTTAAGTGTCAGCTGTCAACGTTTCTGCTTTTATTTCCCTAATCAGTGATCTTAATATTCATTATTTGAATTATAATTAGCTCATATTAATGTACTGTGAATAATTCCTAACAATTATTGAATTATAATTCCATAGTTTGGAAAAATTGACAAACCACCATCTGATTTTGGTTAATTTTATTTTTGTGACAATTATTCAATTGTTATCAATGGAATGATATATCAGATTTTTATTGTCATAACTCCAGCGACAGCTCACTAATGAGGATATTGTTTACATGTGTGTCCACACTTTTTGAATACTTTATCATTGGACGAGTACACGATTCAACAATTTGTGAATGAACAATTTATTTCTAATAATTTTGCCTATTATATTCTTCAAATTTCAACAATTTTCCTTCTCAAATGAAAAGGTTCTGTGATTTAAAACAGTTCTTGTTTGCAGGAGAAACAATGTTCTCTTCAGCAAACAAGAATTACATAATCTCTTCAATTTGAACAGGGGAGTTGTTTAGGCGCATAATAACAGACATACTCCTAGAAATAACTGGTTCCAAAACAATACATATCTAAACATAAAACGTTCTATAGGTTTAAAAACTCATATTTAGTAACTGTTGTGCTACCTAAATTAAATTAATTGTGATATTTTCTCTCTAAAGGTGAGTTTCCAGATCTATTAGATTTCTTAGAAAAAAGTTATCCCTTCCAAATATGTTTGAGGTGTAACATATAAGTCTGATAGATGTGGAAGCTCATCTTTACCAACAAAAACATTTAAAATACCATAAGCTCTTCAATTTGAAAGATTTCTTCGAAATAAATTGTTCATAGGCCCATTCCCAAATTACACACATTGTCTCGTGTACAGTATACATGTCTAGCAGATACGGATACTCACCTCTGAATATTAATATTGTGTCAGTACCGTTCATGTCAGTCCTTGGGACCAGTCCGTCAGATTGTCAGTACTAGAACTGATAAAAAAAGGAGGATAAAGCTTAGCAACGTCATCAAGGACCAAACTGATATGTAGGGCTCAACCGTACCTGACTAAGACTGAACTGGTCGGGACAGAAGTCTTCAATCCCAATAAGGATCGACACAACACTATGAAAACTTACTCAACTAATCTGTTTCAAAGTTGTTATAACTAATAATTGTATATATAAGTCATATCCAACGAGTCCTTCAAAATATCAAGTAACCAATCAAGCTTCATCAATACATAAAATAACGTCATGTTGTGAATAGTTCAAAATATTAAATGAATAACTGCTTCCAAGAAGTTAATTTTTTATATGTTACTCTTAAATACCTATTTTGCATACTGATGAGTAGTTCACACTTACCAAGAATCATTTTATTATTCATGGAATGGTCTACGTCTCATTACCTATGCGAAAGAAGGGCATTTGTATTGTGAATTATATATTTTCCTTTTTTTTTTAATTCGATACGATCTGCGATAAAATCAAATTCTTTTATAGAATAAATATTCTACTCAAAGTAAATAATGTATAGCAAAGCTATCAACTAAAATTAATAAGCTTTGATAAATGTTCAAAGCTGAATAAGAACTAAATCGAATCCAACCGATTAATATCAAAAATTAGTGATAGAACGATTAATCAGAATCAGGTGTTTTAGCTGAAATTGGCATAGGGAAAATTATGTTTAATTTGCGATCTAAATCTTTTGTATTATTATTTATTACTGGTATTTAAAAATTTATTACCTTTCTAAGTTATGAAAAAGAAAAAAAAATATTAAAAATATCTGTCAAGATATGAAAGCGACCATATGAATTTGTTAATTGAGTCTTAAATTTTTATGAATGTTGTAATAAAAAAATTAATTATAAAAAAATGCTCGAAAACTTATAAGAAACACATTGAAAACAAGCCAATCGTGAACAAAAGTGTTCAAAGCACATGTGGTCGGCGCAGATATTATTAAATTTGCCGTGGGTCTCCTGGCCCTGTGAAAATTCGCCTTGGGAAAGGCTCGCTGGAAAGAGGAATCGCCTTCCTTAATTAATGTTAATATTATTTACATTAAATAAAGTGAGGCGATTTATTTTATCAATTGTAATTCTTAGAAGTTTATAGCCAATGGTATTTTTTAACTATTATTTAAAATATTAAATCGGTATCGGGTTTATCGGGAGGAAACGCCGTGTTGAAAACCACGAACTGATGCAACCGTTATGTAGATATCGCTCCAAGCACTTATCAAGATAAATAGAAATGATACGTTCAATATCGATATAATATACATCTTTTAAAATCCGTTAGAAGTTTGAGAAACTGAGCCCGGTTAGGATCTTTTCGGATAATACAAGTTTACTTATACCGTACCCGGACATTTCAGATCCCGGTCCACGACCTGTCTTATCTCTAATTGAAAATGTAATGAATATTAGTCAATAACTAATAACCTACATGGATTCACCCTTTTTACATGAATTAACAAGGGGAATTCTGCAAAGGGAGAAAAAATGAATTACGTCATGGGAAAATTACTCTATGTATACAATGACGTCATACACAGTGCCATAAAAAGCAACTTCTTGCAGTATTAATGCTATTAATAAGAAAAGTAACATTCTCAAACTAGCAGGCGCGTTTTATCACTTTGTTTTAAAGCTCTGTTTATTTAGGGTGACCAACTGTCTTCTTTTTACATCCTGTACATTGCATTCGTTTTGTGCCATTTCATGATGTACCTTTATGCAACTCTTTATTTTTCTTTTGTTTTACATTATAATAATATTCTTCATGTAATGCATTCTAAAGCTTAAAAGAGATCTGGTCCCACATATCAATTGAATGGATCTCTAGACGAATGATATTTCAGTCAAAGCGATTTATAAAAAAAAAATTCTGTGAATAATAAAATATAGAAAACATGACTGGGCAAATCTGCTTGTCGTTCTTACAACTTAACCATAACCAAATTATTTTGTTACTTAAATACTTGAAAAGAATATACAAATGGATGATAAGCTTAAAATCAATCCCCATTTAAAATTGAAATTGAATATTGTAGTAGGTACGAAAAAATATATTTTTTTTTATAATTACATCAAATCGTTATCTGTATGAAGTCATGCACAACCTTTCCTCCAAAAAGAAAAGAAGAAAAAAATTTTTAGTAACTTTGGAATTGACAAGTTATATCAGTCACACTGTTGTTGTCAGACAAGAAAGATTGTAAAGTACGCCCAAAATTATGACGTACTAAGTATAAGCCTTACAAATATAAAAGAAAGACTACAACATACTATATCGTCTCTCAACGGACACTCAACAAAGAGAAGAAGATAGCTTAAATTTATCTTCCTTACGTCAAGTCTATCTGGCATGGTAGAAAAAAGGATGAATCATATAGCTTGTCCATAAGTAGTGATGAACATCGTGTTTATTTTGGACATGTTAAAAAAAGAAACTGAAAATCAACATCGTAACCCTGACAATTTGAAGAACTTTTTGGAGATGTTATGACGTTTCATTACATCAGCTAACATCAGCTGTGACGAGGGAGGAGGGGGAGAAGTGAACAAACACGAAAATGGCCAAAAATTACTCCGATGTCAATCCTACTCGTAGTTCAAAAAGGACTTGCAATTAAAAATCTGCAAGAAATCCCCAAGGGAACTCTCCGTCTTTAACGAGGACACGCGAATGTTCAATCAGGTTTTGAACTAAATAGAAAATAGTAGTAAAATAATTTATCTATTCAGGAGTTAAATAATAATATCAATTTATAAGGAATAAAAAATTAATTCTTCAGATTATTAATCCCAAAAAAGTGGCCAGCTAAAAATTTCACACGATTTACATCACTATTTGTAGGTATATTGAACTCGACAAAAGTAACTCTAATTCAACTTATCCACGTTTAGAACACCGATACGTGGAAAAGAAGCAGGAAAATCAAAAATTAAAAACGACAAAAACATTCTAAATTTTTAAAATTAGTAAGGTAATTAATTACGCACAGATTTTGGTCCTCCTTTCTGTTTCTTATTGATGAATAGATTGCAATATCATACAATAAAAGTATCGATGAGTATATCTTTTATTTTTAGATTGTTATCATTGTTTTAACATTCCTTGCGAGTACATTTGTCGAATTATTATACATATTTTGACATTTCGAATGAGTTAAAACAATATCTAAATTATATCCTTTGCAATGAACGAATCTTACAAAATAATAAATATATACAAGTGTCCTCACACTTTTGACTTCCCACCCTAAATGTTAAGGACACTTCCAAATAGCACGCAAAAGTTGTTTTATAGAATAATCTTTACTAAATGATGTCATTATAGATATCAGACCATGACGCAATCATCAATCAATCTTCATCATGTTTTATAAAAAATAATATATACATTGATTAAGCCTAAATTAAGAATAATGACAATCTATTCTCATGTATGATTGATACTTAAAAAAAGCTTTCAATTATTATTGGTAATGTTAGCAATTTATTTTAATTTTTTATATGCATAGATTTCATTCATAACTTTATCCTACGGGTATTTTTTTAGTTTATATCTATATGATGTTTCACAAATGTTGGAACGAGAAGAATATTTTATAATTAATAAATACTTTAGAGGCAAGAAGATTAACCTCAATTTAAATATATTTCATATCCAATGTATTTTATTAGTATTTATTACAGATTAAGTAATCTAATCTACTTATATATATTTAATTTCGGAAATATACATTACGTTTTACAATTAGTCAAATAATCAATTTAATTTATAATCTTCTTTTAAAGTAACTTTATACATTTAAATAATTAAATGAGATCAATAACCAGATTGGTTGCTGTCCAATTCAGTTGATGGCATTGATCCAGAACTTCCTTCTATTCTTGTCTTTTGGAAAGCTAAACATTTTATGGACGATGAGACTGATTGATTTTTATAATATAATGCTAAATAATTAAATTAAGGTGTATATTTACAAGGTAGAGGGCCTTCAAGTTATTTTAAATAGGAATATATTACAGGTGACAATTTTAAGGCATGCGGGAATGAAAAAAAATATATTTTCTTTCTAGTTAGAGTCCAAATTTTTTTTTATTACTAAAAGCCATAGATTGTCTTAAAATTACTCAGACTCGACGGATATATTTTTTTAGGTGGAGAGTTTGATTTTATTTGAACTCCAATTACAGTCAAAGCTCCAGATATTTGAGTATTGATTAGTCAAATTTCTCGAATCAATAATCAAAAAGGCAGTAAAAAAATACAGCAAGTGCAACTTTCTTATTAAAAAAAGATTCGATTTTGTATTCAAAAGGAGACTACAAGACATTATTATATGATAAACCTCAAAAACTCGAACTCCACCAAATTTGAAAAATGGTATAACTTGTGTAAGTTCGCTCTGTACCAATCTCGAAGTAAAGCTCGATTTTCAAAAAAATTGGGTTTGATCGGTTCTTTGTTAAAAATTGATGTTTTCTTTTGTGTTAAAGTTTGATTAATTACCTTTTTTTCTTTTGTGTTTGAGACCGCACTGTGGGCCAAAATATTGGTCCTGATCAGTCAAGAAAAAAATCGTTAAAAACGGGGAAAAGTTAGTCTAAGACCGAGTCTCAACACTTATATTGACTTAACTTCGATGCAAAATTCAAACAATTGAACTTGAAAATTTTGAATTAAGTCCAAAACTAATTTCTACTCAATGATGATGATGGAAAAGGAGGTTTATGTAGCCGTTCTGCTTAATTTATGATGAATTGGGAAAAGAAAAATTATGCATTTTTGGACCATTTACTTATTTTATACTTTTATAGCTGAAAATCAAAAAATATTTCATCTTTTGCATAAATAATCGATGGAGAACAAAATGGTAAACAAGTAGGCTTATATAAAAACCTCTGCTCCAGGATAGTAGGTATGTGTGTATAGAATTTCATGGTAAAACATTACATCATAAATTAGTCATGGTTCTGGTATACTTTACGAGTTTGGATGCACTTATTTAATACTTAGTATTTACTGGTGTTGGGGTTCGGTCTAAAAACCCTAGAACGTATTCTTTTCGAATAAAATAAGGTGATTAAAGGAAATATGAATATTATGGATGATTTTTGTAACATTTTAGTTGTATGCCGATCCCTTTCCCTCTTGTCAATGTTCTGAATAAATTTGACTGATTTAATACGAAGATGTTCTAGTTAATGTGTTATATACAATTCCCTGAAAATTATTATATAATCATTCCCAAGTTAAGGAGAATTGGCTAACTGCTGCCTACTATTTTTGGGCCTTTTCCTCCTTCAGTTCGACAGATTTACTAATGTAGGGTTGTAGTCTGAAAATCTTAGATCGTATTCTTTTCTAACAAAATTAATTTAATGAAGTATGTACATTGTGGGGGTAGGGGGTGAGTTTTATCTTGTAGTTAGTGATGTATCGGTCCTTATTCATGACTGAAAACGGCAGTTTCGTCTCAGTCCGATCCATATTAGTCCTAAAGCCTATAAAGTTCAGTCATTGATGATGTCACTCAGTTTTATTTCTTCTTGTTAAATCAGTGTCTCTCTCACAACTAGTATCCAGTGTGGTGTAAATCCTGATTTAGGACTGAACACTAAAGTTCCTTTCACTTAATGTGTTGGGAACAATTTCCAACATTGATTGAATAAAAATTCCAAAGGGTTAAGAATCGGCTAACTGACCTTTTCCCCTGCTTCTTTTCTGAAGAAAAATTAGTCTTGGTCAAGTCAAGTTCAGTCCTGCATATCAGATCTAAAAACTTGTAGAGCTCGGTCCGTGATGACGTTATAAAACATAATGTTTTCTTCGTTTAATCAGTTTAAGCATCAAAAGTCTTATGGACCGGTCACAAAGACCAATAAGACTATTCCTAAGACTGGACTCAGGGGCGTCCGCGTGCTTGTATTTTAGGGAGGGCTTGGTTTTTGGATTTAAAATAAAATCCATAAATGAAATTTATTTGAAAAAAAAATTTGAAAAATTATTTTTCTTTTACAAACATTTCAAAAAGTATTTTTTTTAACAAGCATTTCAAAAATAATTTTTTTTTACATGCATAACAAAAATTAAATTAAATATATGAAAATTTTGCAGAAAAAAATTCAAATGTCTACAGTGTTTCACAAATTTTTTTCAAAAAATCATACCTATTCTCAAAAAATTAAATTTATTTTAAAAAAATTTCAAAAATCCAAAAGCTATTTGCAGAAAAACTAAATTTTTTTCGGACTTTTTTTTTTAAATCTACATTTGTTCACATAAAATTAAGTATTTTTGGAAATAAATTTTTTTTACAAACATTTCAAAAAAAAATTTTTTTTTACGAGCATTTCAAAAATGGTTTTTTTACAAGCATAACAAAAAAGTTTCAAATATAAAAATATTCAAAAAAAAAATCGAACGTCTACAGCTGTTTAAAATTTTTATTTAAAAAATCATACCTATTCTCAATAAATTAAATTTATTTTAAAAAAATTTCAAAAATCCAAAAGCTATTTGCTGAAAAACTAAATTTTTTTCGGACTTTTTTTTTAAAAATCTACATTTGTTCACATAAAATTAATTTTTTGGAAAAAAGTATCAAAAATTAAATTTTTATTACAAACCTTTCAGAAATTAAAGTTTTTCAAAAAAAACTGTTTTACAAAAAGTTAAGATTTATAATTTTTTGCAATTAAATTCCAAAAATCTAGAACAAATCTCAAAAAATTAATTTTTTTGCGTAGTTTTAATTAAAAATCTACTATTTTCACATAAAATTACAATTTTTCTAAAAAATTTCAAAAATTAAATTTTAAAGATAAATTCAAAATTTGTAAGTATTACATTTTTGGGGGAAAATTTCATAATTCTTTATGTATTTAAAGAAAACTAAATTTTTTGGAGAAATGTTTGAAAAATCAATTTTTTTTACAATACATTTCAAAAATTAAATTTCAAATATTAAATTTTTTCGAAAAAAAAATCTATTGTCTACAGCTGTTCACAAAAAAATTAGATTTATAATTTTTTAGAATTAAATCCCAACAATCCATTCCTTTTCTCAAAAAATTAAATTTTTTGCGGAATGTTTTTTGTTAAAATCTACATCTGTTGAAATAGAATTAAATTTTTTCGAAAAAAATTTCTATAATTAATGTTTAAAGATAAATTCAAATTTTTTTGGGAAAAATTTCGACATTCTTTAGTTATTTACAGAAAATTAAATTTTTTTGGAAAAAGTTTGAGAAATTAAATTTATTGGAACATTTTGAGAAATTAAATTTTTTTAAATAATAAATGCAAAAAATTATTAATTGGGGAGGAGTGCTATAGCCTACTAACGCAACACTAATATTATGGATGTAGATGGAAAAACTAAAATTCTTCTAGTAATTTTGTGTCAGTTTAAAAATAAAATGAATGACGAATAAACTCATTTTATTCAATTACTTACATGATCAGATATTTTGCATAGCATTTGAATAATAAGTACTTAATCCATACCCTTTAAAATTTCCATGACACGTTGTTAGACATTTTCAAAAAGATACTGGAAATATGATTCCATTAAATGATGTCTTCTATTTATAAATATAAATGTCTATGAAGAATCATTTAAAATTTGATTGGTTCTTTGTAACAAAAAAAGACTGATATTTAAAAAAAAAAAAAATATATATACATATGTTAAGTTAACGTAAAAGTAATTTCAAACTAGAATCAAGAAAAATGAGAAATATCCATTTAATTTTCTCAAAATCATTTTACATACATGCAGTCCAATATTTTGGTTAAATATCTGCATTCTATTCAAACTTCCGGGAATGGGGGGATATATAAAAAAGTGTTAGCTATTGGTTAAAATCTTCATTTGCTTTGGGAGACTTAATGTGGCCTGATTTGCGCCTTTTAAATAAAATCAATTTCTAACTCTTTCATTGTGTAGTTGAATTTTTGATTCTTTAATTTCCAGTGCAGTCAAATAATTTATCGGAATAGTTTACAGAGGTATGGTTTAAAGTTCTATTTTGAAAAAAAAATTATCTTTCATATATTAATTTTTTTGAAAAAAATTTCAGGTATCCATAGCAATTCTCAAATTTTTTTTAAACATCTAGAGTTGACGAAAATTTTTCGGAAATTTTAAAAATCTATAGCTACTCTGTGAAAATTAAATTTTGTGGAAAAAATTTGAAAATTAAAAATTTTTTTTTTTGAAAAATTTAGTTAAATTTTCTTGTCGCAAGTAAAAATTTGGGGGTGGGCTACAAGCCTTCCAGTCCCCCTCCCTGCGGACACCCCTGGTCTATGACTCAAATAAAATATCATTTATCGAAGAAAACAAATATAATCCAAACTCAATGTGGAGAAAAATCATATTAGCTTGCTTTAATGTTGACATACTCGTATTATATTGTAAACTGTGAGATGGATATTATCACTCTTGCTTAAACTGCCCTGTTTCCTTTTTACAGCCAATCTCCACAGTTGAAGAAGTTTGAAGAATTTTATGTGATATTTACGTGGATAAAAAATTCACTTTAAACAATATAATGATTAGTGTTGAGACTTGGTCCGAGGCATACTTTTTCCTGCATTTCTATGTTAAGGGATAATTTTTCGAGACCGATCTGGACCGTCTGTAAATAAACGTCATTTTCCCCCTCAAATTTATTTCCTCAATAAATAAAAAAAACATACACAAATTTTACTGCGAGATCGGTCCAGACAGAAGTGCACACCAAATAATAATAAAATGTAAGATCTCCAATGATGCATAATATAATGTAATGAAAATCGGATGCATTTTTTAACTCGCCCGTTTTTTAGAGCAGCATACTGAATAATGAATTTTCCTTTCCTAAGCTGTTGTCAATATTATTTAATTTTTAATAAGTGAACTTTCATTTCTACTACATACAACACATTGAATATTCTTGTTCCTTGTGGGACTCGGAGTAGAATTGATGATCCACTTCGAAGAAATTCTTGCCTTTTTCCTTATTTATTTGCTTGTCTCCCTCCCTTCTCATCACAGCTGCTCGTAGCTGATCTAATGAGACGTCATAACAGCTGAGCTGCTCTCCTCTCCTGTTACCATGTTAATTTGCGGTTTTCTTTTTTTTTACATGGCCAAAATGCTCCCAATTAGCATCAATAATGATAAAAGAAAAAGAAAATTAACGCCGTCAACCTGACAATTTGAAGAATGTTTTTTTTTTTTTTTTTTTGGGGGGGGGGAAGCAGCTTTTGTCATTATATTTTTTACAGACATGTCGATTTTCAATTCTACTCCGAGTCCAACAAGGGCTTACACTTATAGCTCGTGAGCAAGCCGTAATAAACCGTAATGATAAGAGCTTTTAAATATAACAAATCCTGTTCTAATTACAAACTAGAAAACGGCACTCCCGTTTTCAAGCCCATGTTTTATACAACTTTAAAGATCTCCATCTTGGATGCAATCGTGGTTAATGATTTGTGCCTTTTCTTCTGCATGTAATTTCTAACCATATATACCATTCAAAAATATTAATATGCGGACCACAAGATAAGGCGATGTTATATTATCAAAAATTATTCGTTTACATAAAGCGTTTCCACGGTCAATCATGAATTTCATTTTTGAGTGTGTAAATGAAACTTGAAATAAACATATTTAATAATAATCCGCCTGAATGCAGAATAGAATAAATTTATTCAATAACTTTGTAATATGCCGAAGGGACTATGAAAATCCATTATATATATTGTGGATTTAATAGAAAAACAACTTACTCATAACTTAATGAACTCGACCAAAAAATATTATATAAAAAAGTATTTTATTGCTACCTATGAAAAATAAGATCCATTTAACCTTGATAAATAATTTTCTGCATGTGACTCATTTATGGATAGAATTTGAATGATAAGATTTGTGACCTCAAACACGACAAAGGATATACAAATCTTTACATGCTATTATTTGTATGCGGAGTAGTTAAAATAAAGCAATGATTTTAATTATATTGTTTTTGCCATTAATCTTTACCTACTTGGCAATCAACACTTATTCGGTCGAGTGACATGAGGGTCGAACTCGACAACTTCCATTATTTTATCCACATTTTAGACAATTGGCCTTCCAGAGTGTGGTGCATCATGGACATCAAAATAAAATTAGCGGAACATAATCGAAGAAACCAAAATTGAACTTGATTGGCTGTTGTAGTATCAGGACCGCAAACATTATTCAAATTTTCCGCTACTCGGATTGCATTTTCACATGTATCGAAGAAAAACTGTAAAGTATGGCATATTTTAGCTTTGACGACTTCTCAAACAATACTGACTCAAACAACCGTAAAACTGTTTATCAGGTTCTTTAGTACGAAATTTTATATTTCTAACAACATCTAGCGTAAACAGATGACACTTATACAACGTAAGATATACATTACTTAAGCCATCTATTGGAAATATTAACTGATTTCTTTTTCGTATATCCATTATATAATGTTTCATACAAGATAATGTTGTGTTGGTCTTTATTTATTAAGTCCGGTCCAGTATTAGGATCCGTCCTTTACTGCTGGTCCTTGGAATATTTCATAAAAATGTTGATGGTTTATTAAGTCAAATAATATATATTAGATATGTATTTAAAGCATTGTACAGAAAATTAGAAAAAATATACATGTTTTCATTATATTGCAATATAATACGATTTGTTAATCATTCATTAGTTATATATTTTATTTTTTTATATTATAAAAAAAAGGAAAAAAACCTCTCAATGATGTCAAAAGGAATCGATTTCATCTTCTTTAATGACCGATAACTGGATGACTGGATTAGACCTCGGTGCTAACACAATACTAATACAGGCTAAAAATTTTGTACAAGTTGAAACTAAAAACAGAGGCAGGGATTAGAGATTTGCGACAAGAATTGAACTTGAATCCATATTTTGAAGACTTGCGACTCAACTTGACCACAAAATCAAGATTCGACACAAAAGCTACAACTCGCGACTCGAGTATTGTATATTTTCTGAGGACTTAGAGTAGAAGCACTAAAAATATTCAAGGATTTTGACTTTTGGGCAAAGACTTAAGACATGACTTGAACTTGAAATATTAGGACTTTTTTTCTCACCTCTGCTCAAAAAAAAAAAAAAAAAAATATGAATAATATTCAGTGAAGAATTATATTGCACATAATTGAATATTCCTTGGATGGGTATTGATTGTTTAATTTGTGACTTTAAAAAAAAAAAATGACTAATTGATGAAAAAAAATCATATTTGGCACATTATAAAGCTTAAATGCCCACAGTTATATTATTCTTCAAACATATTAAATGCGTCAATTTAATAAATAGATCAAAATAAAATGATACCATTAATTAATAGATGGCTATAAAAAAGACTAATTATAATTTATTTTTTCTTTATCAACCGGAGGAACCTGAATGGGAATCATACTTAACATATTGCAGTATTTTTTGCCAAAGTAGGTGTGTGACAAAGGACTGTAGCTCCCTGTGCCTAATGTTTTCAAACGGGCGTCAAAGTAAATTTGTAAATTATTTGAGAAATGTTCTTTAGAGAAATAAACGTAAAAAAAGTCGGTCCACGCTGCAACAGATATGGATAAATTGTCCAAGAATCCAGCTACAGAATAACAAAACTTTTACTGGAAGGTGTAAATTTTACACATCTACCATAAAGATTTTAAAAAAATGGTGTAAAAATTATTAGTTTATAGGGAAATTTTGGATCTTTTTTTTTTTTATTCCTTAGGACAATAAATTTTACATCTTCCTTCGAATAAACACCCTCTAAATTATGATTTTACTCTTCAAAATTTATTTTTCCTCCACTAAGTGACTGATTCATTTTTGTAATGGATATATTTTTGCAATTTTGTATTTTGTTAAAAAAAATGATCAGTGCGTGTTTTTTTAAAATGGGATCTGTTTAAAAAAAAATATATTCGCTAAGCTCAGTGAAAGTTTTACGGGCCCTCTAACTTTTGGTACTCTTAAAATATTCATTATAGGGGAAAGGGGCAGAACCTTATTAAAACTACTGTCTCTCAATCATTGCAAGAACTTATATATATGGCACTAGGCAATTTTGCCTCAGGATATTTAACCATCATAAATAAATAAATGATATTTTGACGGTGTTTTTGTTATTTTTGGTTAAAATGATGTTCTATTGAATTTTTCTAATCAAAATATGTGTTATAATTAAATGTATGAAATGTTTTTTTATTTATTTTTAGAAAAATGATGGAATTATGTCCAAAATTTTGAATGCATACTCCAACGAAACGTCACTATGTAATGAATTCGAACCAGAGAAAATAGGTAATAATATTAGTTTAATAAGAAAATAAAAATAAATAAAAAGGACAACGATTAGAATTGAAGATACCAATTCAATTCCCCAATAGTAACTATCATTAGACATGATAGATTATTCATGCTAGGAAATACTCATGGATTAACAATCATGTATAATATGAGGCAAGAACATAATTCCATAATAATGTCAACTACAACAAAAAAAAAAAAAACATTTTATAGGAATATTTAAAAATTCAAAGGGAACATCAATTTCAACCAAAAATAGAAAATAACGACGTATAAACTTCGATTATTTACATTATCTTTGAGGCAAAATGACTTTAGGTTAAAATATTCTAAGGCAAAATAGTTCAATGCAAAATTAACGAACACCATAGAAATTAAACTTTATTTAGGATAATTTCGATTTTTTTGTTTATAAAATAAATTTCAATTCTTCTTTTAATTAGAAGTGAAATTCAGACCCTCTTCTAGAATATATTTTAATCCCTCTAAGCGTCGGATTTTTTGTAAAATAATTATGTTTGATCCTAGAAAAAAATCCCTGCGATAAATTTAACTTTTTTGTTTTTTAAATTGGAATCACATTTAAAATTTTGTGCCCTTCTAACTTTGCAGTGGGAGGCACGGATTCCCTGCCATTAGTAGATCATAAACATACATATATTCAGACTTGCAAATGGTTGTGATGAATTTTTTTTACTTAGATAAGATGTTTAGAATAGATCAGCATTTTTAAATAAAAAAATATCATAAAAATCTCCGCCCATTTAAAGATCTTCAAAGTTACATTGTCAGTAATCCAAAAAAAAAAAAGATACTTATGTAGTTAATGATGTCTAATTTCAAGAGCAATACATTTAAAAAAAAACCTGGGCGTAGTGTTGTTTTTGGAGATGCAAATGCGTACATAATGTAGTCGGGAAGTAAAACGAGTCTTATGGCTTTTAATTTTCCCTTCTCTCTCCATAATATTATGGTCTCAAATCCTTTTCTTACTAGATCATGTTAAATGCATAATTATCTGGGCTGATACTTTTTCCAAGACCGAATTTTTTTTGGTTCGATCTTCAGTGATTTTTTTCTAGATGGATTTGGATCGATATTTATGTCCAGACCACGATCTCAGACCGTAGACCGTAAGTTAATTGTTTACAAAGAGTGGGCCGATTTTTTCTGTCACAATCTATGAACCGATTTATTTGGTCTGAATCTATGTATCGATTTTCTCCCGTATACTTATTTATGAGTTGTCCTAGTATGATTGATGGACACAAATTTAAGTTCATATAACGTTGTTGTTGATACATGTTCATAAATATGAAACACACATGACATCATCAACAAATTCATCTATATAATCGATCTGATCTGAATTATTTTAAATGATGTACATGTTTATAATTTTGAAACACACATGACATCATCAACAATTCATCTATATAATCGATCTGAACTGAATTTTAAATGGTATTGATCTGGGCTGACTGTACCTGAAAACCTTTCCTCCAAATACGGGGGGGAAAGGGCCAAGAATAGTTGGCAGCAGTTAGTTAATTCTTGTCAACTATAGAGTTATTATTCAATATTTTTAGGGTATTGCTCCCAATACTTTAACGAGGACATCTTAGAATTCAACCAATCAAATTTGTTTGGAACACTGCTTAGAGTGGAAAAGGAGAATGAAAATTGACGGCCTACAGGAACATACATAGCAAATTTTCAGGTTAGTAAACTAATACCATGGGAGCGATTTCCTTAATCTAAGATAAGACTGTCTAATTCTATTTGGAAATTGGGGACAGCGACAGTGGTTAGTTGAAATTTTATTATCGCAACCAATTAATTCACTTTGAAAAGTGAAGAATATATTAATGGAATACGAGGAGAGGGATCTCGAGTTTTCGAGAGTTTTGGACAATTAACACTTTAGAGGATCATGAAATTAGATGGAAGACGTCCGTCTCATTAATTGGAGAGACTATGAGTTCGTCTCTCATGCAGTATCAGGGAGAGGGGGGATTTGGAGTCGATTACCAATTTTGAGATAGAAAGATAAAAATATGACGTGCGCTCAAACTTATACAATGTATTTTTTTTAAAGGTCAATCTTTTCCTATTTTTACATTCTTTTTATAAAAGTGCCTTCTTAGTATATTTAGTATTAATTTTTATTTATTAAATTCGCTCAGAGTGTGGATCCCTTAAAGAGCAGAGCCTGGTACACTTACCCTCCAGTGCCCCCTCCTAAAACTGACCCTGATTCCAGTCGAACCGAGTCAACACAACACTATTTTAAAGCAAGGATTATGTTATTTTTTCTCTTCCCTACATTTCAGGCAAATATAATAATATTATCATGTCTACAGACGTAAGATAAGTTGTATCCTTAGAACGATTAACATCATTTGAATGACAGATTGTCAAGGTACCCATTTTATTTTTGTTGAATGTAGGCATTTTGTAAGATGATTGATGTTGTATAATTTTGAACAGAATGTACACACGTTTTGTTTTTTTGTATTTTAAATATGAAACTTTTTAAAAGATGGAATTTAATAGTAGTTTTGTTGACAATGAGTACCTAGGGGAGACCAAGAAGGAAGTTTGCGATACTTTTTATCTTGAGGAAGAGAGGAGGGGTTTAAGGGTAAGTAACATATACCCTGTTCTTGATTGGGGAATAGGGTTGAATACTCTCCGGCCTGGGATTTGGATAGTGTCCCAGGGGTATTGTGGGATTACTAAAAACCACCGCCAAAGCCATGTTCCCCACTATTCTTCTCCTATATTACAATAATATTATTCACACTTTAAGGTATGAACAAAATACTGACCATTTTCTCCAGAGCAGTTTTCCACGCACGGTTTAGATACCATATTTAGCTATATTTGTTATTCAATATGTCTTACTTCACAAGCGATAAGCGCCGGCGACTAGTTTGGTAGCGCTTGGAGATGAAGGCCCTGTTCATGGCGTACCACGCTGTCACGATGCTTAGAGCGAATCTAGATTTAGGTGATGGATGCGGGTTGTCTGTTTGACGACGCCTGATAACTTTGGGCAATGCCGAGTACTACTGGTATTAGTTAATAATTCAAGTGATCTGAGTTACAACAACAAAAAAAAAAAAAGAATCTGATTGTATTATTAAAATAATTATGCCCTTTCAAAAATATGTTATATATTTTTGGTATTAGTTTTCTCAAATAGGTCAAAGAAAGGTGAATAAAAATCAGTTCATTATTCAAAGAATTGTAACTTAAATTTTGTGGTTGTAGCTTTTTTTTCTCCTTACTACTTATGGAGTACACTAATTTCCATATTATATTTAGGTAGACCTTGGATAGAAAACAATGAAAGTCCCTTGATATTTATTCATGTTTTCCTCAAGACTATTCATCAGGAGTAACGTAGTGCCTCAAGGGTATTTATTACACCTCTCCTAAAAAATAGACAATTATGAAGATATGGGATATACATATTATATAGAACTGAGTGTTCAAAGTACATATTATTCCGCCGCCTACCCACTTCACTTTTATGACAGATAATTTGCATTATAGACATCTACACCACCTACAAAAATAAAAAGGATTACAATTGAAATAATTTAGGTGGTCTATGCGCAGGTATTTAAGATACTATTTATAATCCAGAAGTGCGCAGTTTTTTTTAAACATAGAGAGCCCCCAACAAAAACCATCCTTTTAATCAAGTCAAGGTGTTTCGTGTCCCGGTAAATTGTACTTCAGTGAGGTATGTGACAATTCCTAGATGATATTGTACACAATCAATATTTTCAGATTCAGTTAATTTAATACATAATAGCGCGAGTATCCTGCATTGATCAGAGTTAATATGTGTTGACAAAACGGTCACCAAATTTACTTTAACGATATACTGTGTGCCACAACATAACTTCGTTTTTTCAAAATGCAATAAAATAATTTTTTTAAATGAGAAATGTTTTATTTTTGTTTAATAATATACTTATAGTTTTTAAAATTATATCAGAACAATGGTGTTCCCATTGCCCATACACTGAATAAATCGAACTTTGGTATTTTAATACCCGTTGATTCTTTCATTTTTTCTGTTTCTCTTTAAATAACTTTAATTGAGAAGTTTTAGAGGGATAGTTACTTTATACAAAAAGATACAAAATTTAATAAGCAACATATTAAATTATGAATATCTGAATCCGGATCAAAATCCAGTGTATTTTTTAGCTGGCCCGGTTTTTTTTTTCTGGAATTGGAAGTCTGAAGAATGATTTTTCTTTTCCTTAGCAGTTGTCATTATTATTTAATTTCTTAGTAGTGAACATCATTTCCTAAATAGATTAAACTATATTCAAACTTGATTGTACATTCGTGTGTGCTCTTAAAAGACGGAGCGTAACCCTGAGGATTTGTTGCGGAGTTGTAATTATAAGTCCTTCTTGGACTCAGAGTAGAATTGGAGAGATCAACATCTGTGTAATTCTAGCACATTTCCTTGTTTCTATCCTTTACTTCTTTTTCTCTTGCCACAGCTGATTGTAGCTGATCTAATGAAACCCCATGAGTATTATTCTTTCTCTCCTCCTAAACATAATTCAAATTGTAAGGGTTACCATGTTATCATTTTGACCATTATACACTAGATTTTCATAATTATGTATAGATATGTACTCCCCTCTTGTCTTTTTTAATATGACACGCTGAGCTTTAGTTACAAACTCTCCTTACTGCATTGTTATTTTTTAGAGTTTTAAGTAGTCACGGAGTTCTAAGATATTAAGCAAACAATCAAAAAGGAAGTTTCGACAGACAGAAAGACAAACCTTCAGTTGTATTACCGAAGATTTATAAAAGAAAACATAAATTTTTAAGTAAGGGTGAAGGATCCAAAATTCATTCATATTTCCTAAATTAGAAGGTAAAGTCATATTTAAATATGTATTTATTGGTTTAACTTAGTTGCTTTGTTCTTGGGTATCATTTTTGTCGATGCCCATTATTGGCATTATAGCATAAAAGATCAAAAACTTGATCCCAAGTGAATCTTCAATATGTAATATTGAGCTTTTCTTTGAGTGGATTACTTAAAAGAAGCATTGTATATTATGAAATGATTAAATACAAGATTTCCCAGGATCTTTTCAAGGGTCTATGACCTCAAGAAATCCCGGGAACAGAAAATACCGAGATACCGATAGAGACGCTCTTATTTCAAACCCATATGATTCAGTATCTAACATCAGAATTATGTACATCTCGCGAATCAAAATTTCCTCTACACCTAAAGCAGAATAGATACTTTTCAAAAAAATAAATAATTTATGATCTTATATCTTATATTTATATATATAAAACAAAATGTCTTATTACATGATCCAAGTAAAAATAAGTTTTGTTTAAAATTTACTTACCAGGTGCAGTGAAACTTTATAAGACTAACTAAAAAATGAATTAGGTACATGATTTACTTTTATATAAATAGATTAACAATTTATATAAAAGTAAAAAAAACAACTTCATTCTTATAAAAAGAAAATGGGCTTCAAACCAGGTAAACAAATTCAAATCTGCTCTTTTGAAAGCAAACAAGACATTAAGAGATATTCTTAGGCATTTGAGAGGGCCCAGATCTACTGTAACAATATTATGAAGAATGAAATGGTTGAGATGGGTGGTGATTTGGTTTAATAGATCTGTTGATTTGAAATCCCACAGATTTCATTCTCTCTTGCTATAAATTCAATTCGACATACTATATAAATGTGTTGACGAGTTGTAATTTATTAGATAACTATCTAACTATCCCTATAGCAACAGGATGATCCTCAGCAGTTTAGTTAGAGTTGTGAAAATGGTCGAAATCATGATTAGCGGGAATTTAAAGAAAGAAGATGTTTATTTTGGTAACCTCCAAGATATTTGTGTTCCTATTATTAAATACTTCCTATTTTGAAAATGCAAGCATATTAGAAAGCAAGTGATCTATAGCTTCAAATATATTGTCTCTTAAAGTTATCGACATTATATACTTTTTTTAAATTTACACTCGTGAGGATTTCAACAATTCATCAAATCACTAAGGATTTTACAGCTGCCGACATAGCTAAAAAGACCCAGCCCTTCTTCAAGGAAAGTATTGATATGTAGGAAAAGAAGATGTAGGCCCTGTACAGCACTGATGCTAACCCATTGTAATATCCCATGTACGACACCCATTTTATTAAAACTCTATATGACTCCGAGTACAAATGCGCAGGGATAAAATATTTTCTCTCATAAATAATCAAGATATCTCTGGTTCCAAGTATTTCTGGCTTTAAAAATATTCATCCGTAAGTTTTTATTTTCAAATAGTTGTAAAAAAAAAAAAAATCTAATAGTTGAAATAAATGTTCTGGAAGTTTCATGTGTCTTATGTAACTTTTTTTTTCTTCTACACCATCGGTATTTATGCATATGCTTAAGATGATGCAAAAAGGCCTAAGGGTTTGAAGGAATGTGATTGCTTGAACAATCTGTCTTTTTTTATCATTATTTTTTTCTTGTCGTTTAATGAATATTTTCATGAGCGGAGGGAGGCTATTTAAAAAATGACATTGATTTGATCAAATAAGTACATCTGTAAATAGTTCGATTGTTATAACAAGACTTTTAACAAGAAGTTGCATCATAATACCTACTTTAAAATATTCTATGTATGTATATAAGGGTGAGCTTATTTTTTAAATTTCTATATGTGGGAAGCTTAGTGTCTGAAAATGTACTGTTTGCTCAAGATTAATAAAAATACAAGATTATACCCTCAGGAAATCGGGTTTGGCAGAATTTTCAATTTGACGGACTGTACCGATTGCTGGCCAAGACAAACATATTTTGACGCCATGGAGTATAATAGCAGTAATCTAACATTAACAGTCGATATATAGCGACTTGTGGAAACATATATACTATTTGACGTCACTATTAAAAAGCGTGGTGGAAGTCAAATATCAGTCGGAAAAGCATTATGGTATAACCTTGTATTTTTATAAGGCGAGCCTTTTGCTCTATTGATAGTATCCGTAAATAGATAACTATTTTGAAAGGTATTTAAAAGTAGCTTAATGGTCCTGAAATAATACATATACATTAAGAATTACACATGGTCTACGTTGCAGCACTTCGACTTAAATTTAAACCATAAAAATACCTACATTTAAGTAGTCTTAAAATTACGTTTATGTTATTTTATAAGCTTTGAATACTTAGGAAGAGTAAAATGATACTTTAAGCATATAGTCCTTCGTTACCTTCGGCCTCAAATAACCTTGGTCATTTTTTTAAAACTAATAGTAGCTCTTATTAAATTATTTTATTAATTAATATTTAAATTTTGGTAATATAGATAGGTATGTTTGTAATGACAAAGAGAAGACCATTAAGGTCAAAGGCATCAAAATTCAGACTTTTTGGTATATTTAATTAAGAAATACATGTCCTTGCAAACTTTAGTATATATCTGTCCAGTCCTTTAGATGTATTGCGTAAACAAACAAACAGATTGGCGGAGAGCTACGATTCATCATAATTCTTTTGTGTAGGTAATTACTAAGTTATCATGCAATTTATAATTGTTTTTGATAATAGCTTGTTGAAATAAATTAGTGACACCCCTGATGTGTAGTATATAGATTATAATAAAACAACACCTGGTGGAGGTGTGTTGAAGCCATTACATTTTCGAAATCAGACATATTGAATTAATATAAAGCGAATATAAAGTTGAGGATTGAAATTTTTTATTTTTTGAGCTCATATTATGCACACCATTTATTTTCGCAAAGGACACAATTTATCTCTGAGATGCTGTAGATTAGGCAAGCGTGAAAATTTTAAATTTTTAGTCACAAACTTCAGGCTTTGTTTGTATTGCTATATCAATTGAATTTCAGGCAATTTGCGATTCATTTTCCCTACCGCAGAGTAACTATAGTCACTTATATCATAACAAGACTTTTAGTTCATCATATATTGCTTGAATATATATGCATTGTTAATATCCATATTGTTGAAACAAAATTTTCACTTAATACACACTCCAGCCGAACTCCAAAGTCGTATATGGAGGAGCTATATTTCAAGTGTATTTAAGAGACTTTTATTGACCACGAAATCGTCCTCCAAATAAAATCTCTCCATTGCTCATTCTTTCATTTTGACGATTAATTTTGGGGACTTAAATTGCAATTTGTGACGCAGTCAAAGGCTAATAATAATAATTTGTTAATATAAATTGATGGTAATTCGTGGAAGAATAGTAATATAATCTACAATTCGTTTAATTGTAGCTTGTTTATTAGAGCGACATAAACATTTTGAGGGGATTTAAAAATAAGGTCACCCTATTTGTGTACATTCGCAAAGACTACACTAAACGTTCTTCAACTCTTTTAAGCAATGCATGTACAATCATATCTAACTATATAATATAAGGGTACGACTCATCCCAAAAATGGACAAATCACCTCGTAAAACATACATCAATAATACTGATAATAATACAAGACATTGTGAATGGCTTGCTTACTTAGTTTTTCAAGCAAATTAATTTGTTATTCAAACATGAGTAGCAGTAGATTTAGTATCAGCAGTCATCTAATTAGACGTCTATATATGGACCTCCACATACATCATCCATGCACAATACGAATAATTAAGATAAAATACATGTATTCACATTGTTGTAACTAAGTAAAGACATTGCTCTTTAGTAGAGATGTAGCGGTGACCAAAATTTTGATCCGATCCCGTTCTCACAGCCTCATCAGTGGTGCTGGAATCATAGTGGTCATTACCCTCCAACTCCCTTTGGCGGAATTTAGCTGGTAACCAAATATTTAAAAAAAAAACATCTTGTCTCAAAATATCTTAATTTTTGAGGAAAAAATAATAATTTCCTTTTTTTTTAAATTGTTTGTCGCCTGTAAATGAATTATTTGTCAAATTTTGCATTTATAAGTAAAAAAAAAAAAAAAAAAGTTTTAAACAAAATGATCAAAAAAGGAAAAAACTACCTAATAATCTTTCAAACGTTTATATATTTGAATACCATTATAAATTTCTACCCCCCTCCCCCCACACACACATATGAAAATACATTCTGCCGCCGGTACTTGCACTACAGGGTTCATAGTGGAGTGGATAATATACCCCTCTAATTATTCAAATTTTGATGCTAAATTTGTCAAAAATCTCATTTTTTTGGTCATTTTTTTTGTTCAAATTTTGAAATTAAGAATAAATGTTTTTCTTTTCTAAAAATGGTATACGTCAAATTTGTATTTGCTAAAAAAAGAAAATAAAATCATTCTGTAAAGATTTATTAAAACCCACGCTCCCAACCTCCTAAAGTAACGTAGTAATGTAGTTGTACTCTAAAGCTTGCAGACATGTCTGTTAGGATGCAAGGCCGTTCCCATTACCACGAACTTTTTTGTCAAATCCCAATCTCCATTTTCCAAAGAAAAACAAAATTATGTTAGCATGTTAAATTTTTTAAATGCTAAGATAGGCTTCACACCAAATTTTGATGCGATCTGATCGCTTTCTAATAAGCTTGTCACTGTGGGGGGTAAGGGGAGGGTACCCACCCCTCACGTGACACAAATTTTGATGCCAAATTTGTCAAAGATACACCTTTTTTTGTCAAATTTTGAAATTAACAACATCAATTTTAGTCAAATTCTATCTTTCTTTTCTAAAATAGATTATTTGTCACATTTTGGCGAAAAAGGTTTTATTCAAATTTGTTTTTTCTTTAAGAAACCAAGACATTTTTTCAAAAATTGTCAATATATTAGTCAAAATGATGCCTCATAGAGAGCATTTTAATATTTGGACGTGACCGATTTAAATTCCTCAATTATGCACAAATAGTAACTCCACAGTTATTAAATATTTATTCAAGTTATTATGGTTATTTCTTTTTTTCTTTTTTTGCAATATGACACAAGTAATAATCATCCATCAAATTGATGTGTGAACGCGAGGTCACACATCAGGTTCTTTGGAGAGAAAACAAAAACAACAACCTTCCCAATTTATAGCACATTATTACAATCATCAACATCCCATCTAAAAGATGTATTTATAGGTAGGTATATGGGGCTTGTTTTATGGGACATGCAATTAAATTTTGCTTTCAATGGGGAGTTAGGTATACATCAAGGACTGACAAAAAGAGAAAACTTCAACCAACCTGAGTTAGTCAATAATATTTACTTATGATTATAGAATTATTGTACGTATTACCTACGTCTTATAAGGAAGTCTTTAATACTTTTAACTAAATGATAATTAAATAAATAATTAATTGCAAAATGCACTTTGTAATTAAAATATACAGAAGGAAGATTAGCAATCAATGCCTTGACACGGATTACTTTCTATAAAAAATCTTTATAGAGATCAAAATGACTTATTTATATGTTTTTTATAGTGCAATTAAAAATGAGGGAGGGGGGTTATTGGGTTACAGATCAAGGCTTTACCTTACACACTTACCAGCAGTGATACATAATATATAATGTCCCACCGGTATTTTGAAATTAAAGATACAGAAAATTAACGTGGTCAATTTTTCGGGAGACGAGCAACTTAGCTATTTTGACAATTTATTTGATCAGCTGCAAGCATCCCTGAGAGGAAGGAAATTAATACAAACTAAATATAGATTGGAATCATTCCCTTGCAGATCTTCAATTCAACGCCAAGTCCGACAATGACTCACACCTATAACTCTTGAGCATATCCTCAGGGTTACTCTTTGCCTATCATGATCACATGCAATATTTAGTCTCATACATCTTACGTGTTCTGTCTTTAAGAATAGAATAATAATGACAACAGCTTAAGAAAATAAACAATTATGTCCAGATTATCAACTAAAAAAAGCTTCTTCCGCTTTCTAGGATATGTTCTATACACCTCTATATATCAGTAGTCATTATTTTTCCAACTGTGTCAGGTAGATCTGACAAAAAAGAAGACACATTCAAAACTGTTGTTCCTCCAAAATTAAATTTATTATTGTTCTGTAATCTGTAAATACAGATTTTTCCAACTCGAATTAGATCTAGTTAAACTATAATATTCTTATACTATTAAGTGAAGAATGACAGTACAGTTGAAGAGAGTGACAACATTGGCCAGCTACCAAAAGGACGTGGGCTTTCTTTAATAAATAGCTCATGGTTTGCTACGACTAAAGGTACTCTAAGGAAAGAGAAGAAGACGGTCGAAATAGTAATTCACAATATATAAAATATATTCACTCACTCATTCACACACCCTCAATCAAAAATGAGGAAATATATATATTTTTTTAATTAATACTCTCTGTTTTTCATGCGCACCCTCAAAAGTAGTTACTCAATACAAATATGTTCTGACATCCAAAATGAAATTAATATGACGTCATGAATGAGGAGTCAGGGAATACATTAATCTGCCTGAGGCGTTGCTAGAAACTCGCGATGCTACAAACAAAACGCCTGTGAGATTTAATTAATATCACTGCATTGATATTTTTAGATAGAAAAAAAAAAGTTTATTATATACATTAGGAAGCACTATATATATAGCACCCTATATACATGCTCAATGCTACATCCAAAACTTACTAGAAATTCATTAATATGATGACATTGTTATTTCTTTAATTAAAAATATAATAATGATATATTTTCATCATTTAAAAAAATATTTATATAAACAACATTTCTACCTTGCTAGATGTCTCTTAAGTTGAATCATGATTACTTTTTAAATACTTTTTCATAGCAATTAGAAAGATTTATTGGAAAAAAAAAACACAAATGTTTCCCTCTATTCTGTCAAATTGTGTCAACAAACTGAGTACTCGAATTGTTCACAATAATGAAATATACTAAATCCATTAATGAACATCCTTTTAGATCGACGGAAGCAAGAGTTGAGGTTAATATATAGACTCAGTAGTGAAACTTTGGTTATATAATTACAAAAGTCTAGCTACCATATCTTTTTTTCTTCAAATGAATCCCTTTCTTCTTAAAAGTTGAGGTTGTGAGAGTATAAAAACCTCAAGGTGTGTTACATAGCCAAGAATAGTGGCGTAAGAGATTAAAACACAGCGTTACCTCGCTAATAGAAAAATACACTATCTATTTCGTTGTCAGCTGGTGATTCCCTTGTATCACTTGATACGTGTTGGCTATTTGGTAATTCTTTTTTTTGATAAATAAACGAAGTGATAAGTTATTCTATACTAAACCTCTGTTTCCAAAAGAACAGGAATACAATTCCTTGTTGATCCATCGTCGTATATTTAGTATATAAATTGCCCATTTTATTATTGTGAAGAGGAAATTTTGGCTATCATACACAAACACAAATGTATAGCGATGCTTTTAATATAATATTACTAAACAATATGCTACAGGATCGAATAAAATTCTAAATAGGATCCCAATGGTATGAAAGATATATACGTCATTCATTTTAAAAATGGTGAAGAAATAATAGAACAATGATAGTCTGATAGCAAATAAGAAGCTAAAAAAACAGCTGGAGTGATTTATTTATTTTGCTAATTAGCTGATGATTTCATGCCTATTTTCTGTTTCTTTTTGGAATTAAGGTGTTTTGATACAAAGAAGCTAAGGATGTAAAAACAAAAGCCATGCAATAAGTTATTTTTGTTGATTAGTAGTTGTTTAACTTATTTGTTTATTATAATATGTAAGCATAATAGTGCCAAATCACGGATAATATTCTCAAACTTTAAAAATTTAATCATGTTTCTTTCCTTTTTTTTGAAGGAAAAGTTGAGAGATAAATAAAAACAAGCTTGTATTGTATTAAGAGGTAGATATCTCCATTCATCCTTATTAATTAAAATATTCGAAATAAAAATGTGTAATGGACCAAATCATAAAATAAATTGATTCTCCAATTTGATGCCTGTTCAATTTGAGTGATATATCTCCACGGCATACTATAATTTATTATGTAGTGATGCTGATTTATATATAATAAATAAATTATACATTGGATTTTATTTTTTTGACTTTTTGCAATATATATATTAAGCCCAATGTCATTTTGATTTTATATTTGCAAAAAATCTGATTAAAAAAATAAAACATTTAACAAGTTGCAATGGTAAAGAAATACAAAAATAAACGAGCTTTGGATGTTAGTCAAATCATCTTTTTAATATACTTATAAATATGATCTGTCATCTTTATAAATATCATTTATTTAATATACATATATTTAAACGTGTTTTTGGATCCCTATGAATCCTTTCCAAGAAGGCAAAAGGTTAGAGATGCCACATCAAGTTCTTAGATGGTCACATCATTCCCCTTTTTTTGTATCTCGCAGCCTTTCTTTATACTAAAAGAAATATAAACAAACCACCAAATCAGTTCAGTTAGCCAATAAGGCAGTAATTCCCAGGCCTCCGAAGTGCAATGTCTAGAGATCTATAAGGTCATAAAGGGCATCCATCAAAATAAGTCTTTGTAAGTAAAGGTTATACATTTACGTCATTAGATAATTTCGAAGAATTGTCATTTCTAACAAAAGACAAGTAAATGGCCGTGATTTTTACAAAAGAAAGCTCATAAAAAGTGTTGAATACTAACTCAAAAAAATGTCTAAGGACTACGAAGTTATGAAAAAATTCGGAATCCCTGCAAGAGTGGTGGACACACATACATACAGAAAACAAGCATACAAAGTTTGCTTTATTAATATAAATACAATGGTCCTGAATGGTTAACAGCATAATAAGATCAATTCAAATTCAACCAATCAACAAAGTGCTTTTTCCCGGTCTTTGTTTAAACTTTCATTTTGGTTCTATTACAATTTTTAAGAGGGTAACAAATTATGGGAAATTTATTCAACCGAAATCGATAAAAAGTATAATATGACATCGCTTCCAGTTTGTCGGATTCGGTTTTAGTGGTTCTTTATTATGAACAACCATTAGACCTTGTCAATCAACGTTGTTCATAACACGGATAAAGGGAAAAGAAACAGAAAATCAACAGCTGACAACAAAATGCAGTGTACATTTCCATGTTAGTGAGGTAATGTCATTATATGGGCCGTCATTATATGCATACTATTCTGAGATCAACGTTTGTTCATGAGAAAAAAGATTGAAATGAAAAAAAAACAAAAAACGAATATCTTGTTTCTTTGATTGCCCAGCTGCACTATTATCTTTTGAACGAATCCTTTTACACTCCTCCTTCATGGAGCACTGTCACTCACATGACAGTCTACCATTTATTATGATGATATTTTTAAAACACAATGTATGTAAACAATTCGTGCTGATGCCCACAAAATGCACCTCAATATGAATGTACTACAAGGTTCGTCCTATTCATAAGTCTAAGACAGTAATCATCATCTTATCAAAAAAAAAAAAAAAAAAAAAAAAATGCATCCATCCGTGATTGACTCTCTTTAGTAATTTATTTCGTAAAATAAAAATAAAAAATAAGAAGAATTGAAGACAAAACAATTAAAGATTGGATGTCAGATATCCTCATTTTTTATTTTAACAAATGTATTTTAGATTTGATTATATACCCATATGTATTATTTTGAGCTTCTGGATTTTAACGAAGTAGAATCTCTGGTGTATTTTTATCATGTCAGATTGCACAATAACTAGTGAAACTATAGTGAGTCGACTTAAATTTTAGCACTAAATCTCATCAAATAGCTTGAGTGTTGCACCGTATACTATTTTCTAATCAATTTCTATTTCTAATAAAGTTTTCTAATCTCTGACGAGACAGACTTGTTGACATACGAAGGACAGTGGATAAAAAGTCCCAGGCTCAAAAAAGAAAAAAAACATATTTTTTCGTTCAAAATTGGCTATTTTTGAATGATTATTATTTCGTTTTATGGATGGGAGTCCCCATAACACTTTTCAAGCCATCACTTAGTTTGAACAGTATAAAAGCAGTCTAAGATGTAAACATAAAATTATTTGTCATCTATTGTTTTAAAAATAACAAAAGTAGCCTTACAATAACTCAGAAACTAAAAAAAAGATTGTCATAAAATTTTGACTCCTGTTTTTTGAAAGTCGGTGGTACTAACTGAAAATGAGGTGAATTAAACAAAAAACTAGTACAGTCTATTTGTGAAACTCAGGACTTTTTAGCCCATGTGTTATATCACGGTTTTGTAATAAATTGTACGATCTCAAAATCAAAGTATCCACAGAAAGTATCTATTGAATAGACATGGATTAATGGAGTGTTTTACGCAAATCATAAACTGCATCATAATTGAAGGAGACCCCATCTTGGTGTCATAATTATAAATGTGTAGCGGGGCTCCATTGTTTAACAACGAACTTTGAGTTCCTGCAAAAGCTGCACGTGTGAAGATAGAAGGTTGTTTATTGTTTTGGCGGCTAGCCATAATTTTTTGGCGTCAATTAAAAAAATGGAATCCATCAACAGCGTATTTATTCCAAAACTGTGGAAAAGGTAGAGTGTTCTTGTTATGATCCGCACAAGGCAAGCTAAATTTTGAAATTGCACAACTTCTAAAAAACCTGGAGAGGTACATTGTCTGGAGATTCATTTCCAGCTGGGAAGCCAGTCTAGTCTGGCAACAAGACTCTGCTTCATGCCACACTGCTAATAAAACGTTGATGTGGTAGTGAGTTTCACTCAGCGGACTTCTTTGTGTGGGGTCCAGTTGAGCCATAAACCAACAGTTCCTCCTGGAACACAAAATATGAGCTGATATCCAGGATCCGGAAATAATTCTGAAATCTGCCCATCAAGACCTACTCCCGTTTCCAAGTTTGAATCGAGACTTATCTTATTTGGCAACGGTTTTTATTAAAATCGGATGATTAGTTTTGGTAATAATCCATAAAAAGAAATCGTGTCATTTATTAAATATAAGTTGAATCCTGTTTTATTCCACCACAAAACATAAATTGGTATTTCTCTAGTATACAACTATTATTCATTAAATAGAATAAATTGTTCAATTTGAATTAAGCCAATCAACCTTTAGAACACTACTTAGAATGCGCAATGATAGAACATTTTCTGCGATGACCAACATTAGATAATTAAAAAAATTGACAGCGATATAAAGTACATTTTAAGCTTTTTCAGAAGAAAACAATTAAAAAGGGATATTAAATTTGTTATTTTTTGTTTTGGTAATACAAAGTACATGGTCAAATAATTAAATCTACAACTTTGACCGCATTTCGAACTATTCTACCACAAAATATAATACATTTTAATTGTGGTATCGATGATTAATTTAATTAAATCAATAGATGGTCGAAACCAATATGATAGGGATTGATTCATAGAACTAATTATGGTCCGAATAGATTAGAGAGGATAATAGGAGGATAATCGGAGAAAAATATCTGAGCCTTGCGAATATACATAATAACAAATTTATTGGCTACACAATGTAAACGTGAATTTTCTTAATGTATTGTGACTAATTCCTAACAATTACTTAGTGATGAATCCATAGTTGGTAAGACTCATCATATTTGGGGCCTTCCTTGAAGAGATGCGAGGGTATGATTATTATAAGAGTTGATACCTGACATACAAATATAGTGCACATTTTATTGTTAATGATGAGATATCCCCATGATATACAAATAAATACTACAAAGAATTAATATCCGAATCTAATCCTGATAATAATTTATAAGAAGTTGACAAGACTTTTTCATAAGTTGTCTTGATAGAAAAGAGATAACATGTAGAGTTAGGGCCTGGAGTAACAGACTTACGTAAGACTGTGACGAAATAAAGAAGCACAACAATAATAATAACAAAATATTCGATTATTATTATAGCCTATATAAATTTTAAATACATTCAAAATTTCAATAAATCACGAGGGATTTTTTTATCAAATCAAAAGGAAATTATATTTATGCATAGGGCGTAACTAGAATCGCACTCACAGATAAGAGTAAGTACCACAAATCAAGACACGCAATGGCTCATTGAATTGGTAGTAGCAATCATGGTTAGAAACGTACATAGTCAAATGAGGAAAAATGATTCATCCTTCTTCTTTTGGCTCCCACAAACTTTGATTATAATCTAAAACGATTTCCATACCTATGCTTTATCATATGTATATTATGACTATATTCACCTCTTTACCTTGATTGCATCTTGTAATCTTTCCTTAAAAAGAAAAAAGACTCTAAATCAGTGTGTAATTCGTCAAATAATTCAATCAACTAACTGCTGTTTATCTCTCAAGTATCAAATAAATCAAGAGCTTAAAGTATCCTTTAATGAAAAAACAACAACAACAACTAGCTTTACTTTGTTGTATACAAAAGTAGCAAGTCCAAGGGATATTCAAATTGAAAAATTAGTTGTTAGCCTGCGTAATTCACAAATAGGAACTATGTAGTGTCCAAATTTCTTCATATTGATATTTATATTTTTGTTGGGGGGTTTTGTTGGTCTTGGTTTTTGGAGTTTTTGGGCAAAAACTTTCATAAATTAATTTTTTTTGAACATAAATTTAACAAATCTAGAGTTAGTCATAAAAAATTTAATTTTTTGGAAAAAAAAATCAAAAATTCAATTTTAAATGTGATTTTTTGTTGGAAAAAAAAAATCAAATATTTAATTTTGTAGTAAAAAAAATTATTCCTCCAGCCCCTGCAGACGCCCCTGTATTAGAAATGCTTGAATACTTGATCTACAAAAATAAGGATCTCATCATCTGCTAACGTTGTCATATGGCAACAGTAACACTTAGGATTTCTAGGGGAATTATCTTCCAAACTGTTGCACCAAAGGTGCCCATGAATAATAACTCCGAGCAATGCTGGGTACTGCCACTAGTAAATAATGAGATAACAAAAATATATTATAATAATGGTAGTAAACTGCCAATAGACTAAAAAAAAGCTTCGAATTCGCTCAAAGAACGTTCAGTGCACGGTTAGGAGAAAAGATGCAGAAATATGAACAACTGGCAAGAAAATGTAGTGTATGTTTGTCTGGTTGTGAGATAAAGTAGTATAAAACGAAGGAATTGACAGTTGAGACCGTGTACATGTTTATGTAAGTGAGGTAACACTGTGATTATACTATTAATGTTATTCTTTGTAAGATCATTTCAGGAATGACTAAATCTCCCATACAAGTACCCAATTAGTCAGTCCAATAATTGTAAAAATCAATTCATTAACTGATTGATCATATCCCTCCTTGACTGTCATCTATATATACATGATTAATAAAACCAATCACGATGTGTAGTAGTAGTATTAGTTGTACTAGTAGTAGGCCCTTCCATTACCAAACGCGGCCTTAAAATAATAACAACAAAAACAAAAAAACTATTTCTCATTGATGGATGATTAATCGTGATGTTTATTACATTTTATGGTTTCTCTCTCTCCTTCTTTATCTGCTTTTGAGTTTGAAATACACTAACAGAACGTGTGTTTTATGGGTTTGCCTCCTACATACTACATACGTATTATAAAAAATTATTCAAATGATTCTTAGTTTTTCAAACTAGAAAATTTATCAATTTTTCAACTTCTGCAAAATAATGATACATACATTAGGGTGGTTTGTTTTTTAACTTTTTTCGAATTTTGATTATGACTAGGGATGTGGGGAAGTTATTGTCATGTCTTAAGAAATACTCCTACAGGGTGGTTGTAAGTAAACTTTAAAAAAAAATCAACTAATTTTTTTACACAAATAACTTGATTATTTACTAGCAGAGTGTGCCCTCGCTCCAGGGCGAATAGAGGGGAATAGAAACAAAGAATGAAGGCATGAGAAAAGAGACAGAGAGAGAGAGAGAGGGATGCAGAAAGAGACAGGGGGAGAAGAGCCGAAATAAAAGGGAAAGGAGGTTGACTTTCGATCAAAAACAGGCGTTTAATTACCTCGGAGCCCCCAAAAAATATCATAGTAACATGCTTGGTTTCGTTCTTCTTCAATGTGTGCCAGATAAAAGTCCACCCTGCTACTACAAATAATTGTAGTAGGCATCTGTGTGACCGACTCTCCCTTTTTAGAAAAAGTGGGGATCCTTTGGACATACCCATTTCAATTGAATGTCTCTTATGAAAAATCGTTGTGTCAGTGTTCATCCTGTCCTTCAGTTTCCCCGCCCTTCTTGCGTTTCCTGCCACATCCTGAAGCTTTAGAGAGTTTGTTCTCTTTTTACGCAATATACTGCAATCACTTCTGGGCCCTTTTGAGCTTGAATTAAAGTGATAATGATTGTACGATTTTAAGCGAAGCTTTGCGGGAAGAAAGGAAAATAACATTTCTTTCTATGCTTAGTTAAGCTAAAATGAGAAAAATGTTGCCAGCTGTCGTAAATTAGTATCAAAGTCATTTATGTTTATTTCTGCCCACCCTTTATGGAAAATTGCATTCTTCTATGACGTCATTTTCATAGAACAATTTGTTAGAATTCAATTTACATAACATTTATTTTTATCTTGTCTATCTGAAAATGTAAAGAAAAAAGAAAAAGAAGGTGACTCAAAGCTATAAAATCAAGTAGCAAAATGCACCTTTTATCTTTAGTAGGATCATGGTCTACGGAAAATCTTTTTTTCCCACCCAATATGTTGATTTTTATAATACTAAAGATATACGTCACTTTATCTTTTCCCCTCATTACGTATATGTAACTTTTTTCCCCTTTCCAGAATTATCTTTGTTAATTCAATTAATGGAGTGCATTGATGTAGGTTCTTTCCTATTTATAGAGTAACATTGGAAGGGTGTCTGCAGGATTATATATTGAAGGGGGATTAATTTTTGGATTTTTATTTGATTTTTTTTTCAATCATCCATAGCTATTCACAAAAAAAATTGAAAAATTAAATTTCAAATATTAAATTTTATCGAATAAAAAAGAATCAAAAATCCAGAGCTGTTCACAGAAAATTAAATTCTAAATATAAAATTTTTTCGAAAGTAATTTCAAAAATCCATTGCTTGTCATAAAAAATTAAATTTTTGGTTATAAAAATTGAAAAATTAAATTTTTGGATAAAAAAATTGAAAAATTAAATTTTTTTGAATTATTTTTGAAAAAAAATAAAAAAATTCACAGCTGTGGTATTCAAAAATTGAATTTCAAATATTCAATTTTCTGGAAAAAAGTATCAATAATCAATAGCTATTCAACAAAAATTAAATATATAGCAAAAAATTTCAAATATTCAATTTTTTGCTCTGCTGCATAATTTGGCCGAATGACAAAAAAAGTTATAATAAAAGGCAAAAATTATTTTATTTGGGAAGGGCTGGAGCCTCTCATGCCAACACCTGCGGACACCCCAGCATTAAAATATACTTAACACCACCCAGTAGATAAAAAAATTGAGGCGTAGACAAAAGTAAATTTTCATTATATGGGCTTTGTTTCGCCGCTTAGCTCTGAGAACAATATGCAATTTATTGCTCCACGAGATGATTGTCTACAAAATAACGAACCATATTTCTATTGAATATTTTTTGACAAAATAAATATCTTTGTAGTTCTTCAAAACTTTGACCAATACGTGTGACGTAAAGATAACGTCATTTAACATAGAAATCACCCCTAGGTTATTTTCTAAGTATCCTATATAAGTTTGAACGTACGTCATACTTTTTCTTTTTATCTCAAAGTTGGAGACAGCGACAGATGATAGTTGAAATGTTACTCTCGCAACCATTTAATAATAAGGAAATAACTTCTGTACGTGAAGCGTAGGGAGACGGATTGAAGAATATATTGACTCAGAAAGGGGAGAAGGATTTATTTTAGAATGCTTCTTTTCTTTATTTATATCCCCTTCCGTACAATGAGATCTTCCATCTAATTTTGTGACCCTTCAAAGGGCTAATTAACCGAATAAAACGAAAAAGTTGAGATCCTTCTCCTCTTCCTCTGTAATTATATTCTTTTCTTCACTTCGCGTCCCTACACTTGACGCACTGAAGATATTTCCTTATTATTAAAAGGTTGCGAGAATTGAATTTCAACTATCCTCTGCGCTGTCTCCAATTTTGAGATAGAAAGTATGACGTATGGACCAACTTGTAAAGGATACCTTATTTTCAACTTTTCCACATTAAGTGCATCAAAATTTGATAAAAGCATAAAAAACATATATACATTTTATGGATTTTACTCATGTTGGAGAGTCAGAGAGAGGAAAGGGGCCTTGATATGAAGCATAGTGGGAAATATTAATACTTTTATCCACTAGTAAGAACCCATAAATAAATTTACTATTATGTAAGTTTTCAGCTCTTATACCATAACCGTCATGTCAAAACATTTGATTAATTAATCATTTAAAAAATCACAACCATTTATGAATTGAGAAACAACATCCACCCAAAAAGTAAATTTATACAAAATACAAATGGATTCCAGGAAAATTGCCTGTCATTTACCAACAACTACAGATTGGATAATACTTCAATAGTTACATAAGTATAGATTAATGTATTTTTTTTTACAAACGTGCCCAACATTATATTTGCTTTTGTGTTGAATTTGAAAACCCAAAATATAGGTAAATAATGTTTTTTTCTTTTCTTCTTTATTTGGATACCTACTCAAAAGAAATACTCTTCAAAGTAAATTATTACTTTTGAGTACAAGTTGAATATAAGCTGTTACAATTGAAGTAAATAAAAAATATTTTTCTAATTCTTAGCATAGAATAATAGAATATATCTTTAAAAATTATTGCTTTTTAAAAAAAGAAAATATTAGCAATGTATAATCTAAATTAATAAAGAAAACATTTTCTCTATGTATGATTGGATATTTGAACAAAATGGATTTTTTATCAAAAAAATAAATACGTAGTCATATTTATTCTATCTTGCAGGCGATTTCTTTGTAGTATCGAGCATCGAGGTGAGTATAGTGTTCCCTCATTTATATCATATACCTATACAGTATCACGAAAAAAGGGAAGTATAATGTACTGTAGATTAATGCTCTCTGATGTATATCATAAATCTTATACATTTACACTACATGAAAATTGTATAGCACATGAAACGTGTGTGTGTAAAAAAAAAATTAAATAAATGAATGTTTTTTTTTTTTTTTTTTTTGTAGATGAGGCTTAGCAACGATCTAATTTCTGAAGCTGTTATTATTATTTGGGAGATAACGTGAAAACTATGTTTGAGTGCAATCATGTAAAATTGTGAGTTACACAGGATTTGTTGGGGAGTTACTTTCAAATATAATAAAGACAAACGAATATCTGCAAAATGTGTATTTTTGAAATAAAGGAAAACAAATTTGTAAAGTTAAGGGTATTTAGGGAAAAATATGAGATCATATTTAAATTGCCCACACAAAAGTACGCACACTGGAAAGAGTTTCAAAATTCACCACAAAACAAATGGAAACTAGGATCCTTTTGAAACTGATGAATGGATGCTCATATATCAAAGTATTCTCTAACCTAAAACTTTAAGTCAATGAGGGGTAATAATTTTTTGCCCCTCACTATGATACCTTACCTCTACGATTTTTATACGATCCCTTAGCATGCTTCTTCATCCGTGATGTCAACTCCCCAATGAGGCGATTTTTTTCAAATCCAAACTCTGCTTCGCTATCATAGATGGGAGTACCTCCACGTACATGGAGAGCTGGAGATCCCATAGGTGTAACAGAGCGGCTGGTCTTTGGTGAATCAGATGGAGTGGCGAAACGTGAGCGATTAATCTTGGGACTATTCATGGGAGAAAGTCGTATGTCCCGGGTCGGAGTCATTTTAAGTTCTGTTACGAGAGGGGATGAAGCCATTTTGAGAGTTTTGTATGAAGAATCTTCTTTCCTGCAAATTAGACATAATTAAATATTTTATACATACATATATATATGTTTTATCAAAATTTAATCTGTATTATAATTGTATTTTTGAATAATTATTGTTAATTTATATCATTAAACTATTCATATTAAAAAGGTTGTGCCCTTAGCTGTATTGCGGTTCTTGCAGATCAAGTGATTCCGATTCTTAAACCGCTAGAACTGGAATCGACAAAGTCGAACTGAGACTGCTATATATTGATTATCGGTCTGGCTTCTTGTGCTTTTGTTCCTTTATAGAAAATACAAATAAAATAAAAGGTATATTATAAAAAATAAATTAGCTATAATCAATAATTTAATTATTTGACTTTTTTGTGCAATTACAGCGTTTTCCAATTATTTTTTTTACGTCGCCAGGGTGATATAGTTATATCTGACTTCCAACTTGCTAAGGGCTTCTTATGGATCTGGAAAAGTGGTTTTACAGACCAGACAGAGTAAATACAAGAGCGAAGGGTTGAGGTAGACTATGGATCCAGGTCCACTACTAAGTTTGTCCGGTCCCTATAGTATGATAACTATAATATTTCTTACGCCAGAGTTTCCCAAACCTCAGTATTCCCAGCTCCCCTAGACTTATACATTTTAAACTTAAATCTCTTTATTCAAGTTTTTGGGGGCCCTGCTGGAACTTGGGGCACAACGCCCTCCATGTATAGGGTAGCTACGGCCCTGTTTGTATATAATTTCATTTTTTGGGTCTGAATTTTCTAGCGACACCCGTAGTTTTTAAGTGCCTGTTACAAAACTGAGTCTCTGCAATACCAAAGAAAACAAAAAACCAAGACCGATAAAGCTGACCCGAGACCGGTAGAACAGCTGAACCTGAACCAGACACAACCTTGCATATTTATCCTTTAGAAACGCTACAAAATTGCACAAAAAGTACAACTAAGGAATGATCACAATTGATACATTATAATTGAACGAACATATGGTTTCCAAAGTAAGTCTCATGAAAAAATATTAACTCAAAAATATAGTTAACATTCTTATGAGTATTTCAAATCATCCCAGAAATTTAAATATAGAGGGCATAATTCATGGATATTGGCTTTTGAATGATCAGGGATGTATGCATACCTATATGATTAAATAAATATTTGTACATTTTTCCTTCTTTTAAATTTTGATCATTATTGTTTTTTTGGTGTTAACTCACCACATAGGGAAAATTGCATTAATATATTAGCCTGTACCAAAATGATTGAGACAGGTTTTTTTAAGCTAAAGAAGAAGAGTTAGCTTCAAAATTCCACAAGCATCGAATTTTATGGTACAAAAAAAAGTTCCATAGTTATTTAGAGACTAAATAGATAATGCCTACGGGCCATATTTGCACATGTTTCTCCATTCGTTGCTGAACATGGATACTCTTAATATTCTCTCGTACTTTTTGATACGCTACAAACTAGGCAAAACAGTGGTTGAGATCCACACGGACCACACTTTTGTTTATTCTGATACCTGCCCTAGTCGCGCTGCCATCTTTTGGTGGGCTGGTGAGATCCATCAGGACGTCCACGTGAGACAAGGAGAGGTCTCGGCAGTCAACAACATCAAAAACATCCTTGGCGTGCCAAAAGGCCAAAATGGATGAGTGAGTGAAGTGCTGTAAAAAGGTGGAAAGGATCAAACAGTGCCCCTATAGTCCAGATCTCAATCTCTGTGACCAATTTCTCATCTATAAGCTGAAGCACCTTCTCCGGGATTACGATTTTGATAGTGATGAAGACCTCACATGCAGGGTGAGTAAGTTAGTGAACTCCAGAGGTGCTCTCCAGGCAGTTATGGGAGTTGGAGAACCATTGATACGATGTTATCTGAATTGGAGGAGACTATGTGACATAATTGAGTACTTTTTTTAAACTTTTGAATGTAATTTCTTGTCTTAGTGAAGCAGTCTCAATCATTTTGGAACAACCAAACATTAATGATGATATATATAAGAGATGGGGCCAAGTACAAGCACTGCATTGAATTTGTAAGTACAAATAAAAGTATACAGCTTCTTTTCTTGGGGTATTTAAGTAATTGACAAGTACTTGACACGTATTTAAATGAATAACTATGAATAAGTTGCTTATTGCTTTGTCTCAATCCCATTTTATGAGTTAGTTTAAAAGAAGTAATTTACAGGGAGTTAATTTAGGAATTATTTTCAAAAGGAAAATTTATCATCCGAAATAGACAAAACAGATCGAAACATCTTAAACTGAGTATTCTATCTTGTTATACGGTCAGATTAAAGCAGTTTTTCATTCTTCAACAAATCGGTAGTAATTGCAGATTTTCTAAACGAAAGAATAGATAATGCGTTAAGAGCCAAATGCTCAATATAGAGACTATCTGGCACGACTTGTCTGCAGATAATTTTCACTGAAAACATATTGAAATGTGACAAATAGAAGCTCAAAGGAAAGCTTATATCACAAGAAAATGATACAAATGAGTATTTTTTTTTTTTTTGACATAAATTTGACTTCCTCTGAATGTTTAAAATTTTAGCTACTGTGAGGATTTGACTGGATAGAGGGCGCCCTAATATTAACATTATATTACTTACAAGTAGTGTTGGACCAGTCCAAGGACAGATTGCCTAATCAGTCTTTCTCCCGCCCTTTCAATCTTTTTTTAAAGGTCTATTTTTCCCCCATTCAATTGTCTTAAGGACCTTAATACCTCGGTCCTTCAGTCCTACGGTTCTAGCTATCTTTATAAATATTCTTCACTCATAGCTAGGATAGAATAATATATAAGGGAAGAAAATAATAAATAATATCCAGAACGTATAATAACAAGTTCTAGCCAGAAACTTCCTGATTAAAACTTTAGTTATATTGCAGTAGCGTTCCCAGGATTTTATTTTGAGGTGGGCTTTTATTTTTTAGAAGAGACAAAATAATTGTTAATTTTTTTTTTTTTTGTAAGAGGCTAAATTTGACAGAATGACCTTTTTTAAACAAAAAAAAAAAAAAATTACGAAGCTTGTTACATTTAAACTTTTCTCTGAAAAGCAATCATTTATGTAGTTTTAACCGGGGAGTTGGAGTCGTGGAGACAAAGTCGGTACCTTTTTGTGTAAGAGTCAGGAGTCGGAAAATTCAATTCCAACTACAAAATTTACTATAATTTATGTAAATAAACCTTATTTATAATCTGTATATGGAGTGTTTGTAAAGTTTTTTTTTATAAATGCTTATAAACAAATAGGTATTAAGTACTATTAAAGCATAAAACTTCAAAGTTAACTAATTTATAAGTTTACTTCACAAATTTCAAACAGATTCTGTAGTTTATACAATCACAATGCCTGAAAATCTACCAAGTCTAAATTGTTATGTTGAGTAAAGCATAGCCACTAGCCATGATAGTTCATTACTTAGTTTTATGAATAGTTAATGTCATCAGAGTAAAGACTAACGCTGCAGTGAGAGGTTGTTTGACTTGTCAATCCTCAGTTACAGGTGCATAAATAATGTTCAGAAACTTGTATTAGAAATAGATAGATTTTGATCCATTTTATTTGTTATTCATCTTGTTAAATACCTTATGTTTGAAATATTTTCTTTATACCCGGTACAATTATTTATTATATAAAACTAATAACTACGTTTAGCTATAAATTAAATCTATGTGTTGTAGTCGGAGTAGGTGACATTGTAAATACTGGAATCAGAGTCGGGCATTTTCTGTACCGACTCCACACCCCTTTTATTTCCTGCCCTCCCCCTGTGGATGCCCCCGTATTGTATTTTGTAAGAAGTTATGTCGAACAGCTAAAAGAAAAATAGTTATGTCATTTAAGCTTTTGAAGATACCATAAAAGACCGATAAGGACCGGGCCTATGACTGACATATTTTATTAGGACAGGATTTATAAACTACAGTCTTTTCAGTTTTTTTTAGCGATTTAACATTACTTACAAGTAATTATTACAATTGAAAAAAAAAAATGTTTAATGTTTTAACAAAATTTTAAGCAAAATAAGAAAAATCTTTATTTTATTATTATCTCTCGAAATAACTTAAAAACATGTAGTTAAGTATTTAAGTATTCATAAGTACTACTTTTTAAATCAAGTTTTTTTATGAATACTTACGTATAAGCAATGCATTATAGGACTTAAGGACATTTAAATGCATTTGGCCCCCTTCCTACTTTTAGTATGGACATTGTTTTAAGAGTAAAAAATAACTCTGTACGAGAATAGTACTGAATTACTATAATCCCAGATATTTAAGAATTCAGATGACTAAGAGAAAAACTGAGATCAGTTTTGGATTCGGTCCTCAAAAATAAATTTATTTTTTTGCTTGAATTCATTTATACAAAATGAGTGTTCCCCTGTTTATTAATAGTCTCAACTCATCCGAGAAGCTTGAATGCAGGCCTTATTATTTAAACAAAATATGTTTATGGCCTGTATAAATATTAAATATATAATGATGAAAAAAATAAATTAGTCATTTCTCATTTTTCTTGATTTCTGTTGAAGATTGTTTTTGTGTTTAATCCCCACACATCTTTTTTTGGAACTATAAGTGTACTTCATCATAAATGAGAGTTGGAGCCAATGAGTCTCTTCGTAAAGAATGTAAATTATACAAACTATATGTATAGTATATTTATAAATAAATTGGAATGCAAAAAGACGCTCTTCAGTCTAGGTATTTTGTTATTCATATGAATGTAGATATTACAGCATGTCAAATTGGACCTTTTTGATTAAAAAAAGAGAAGAAAATAAAAAAACAATCAACCCAAAACGATGAAACCACACACAAATTAAAATGCATTTCAATATATATATATATATAATAAAATGTACAATTATGTAATAGGGTTTCGCATTTCCCGGGAAATTGAGTTTCAGCAGAATCCAGGTATTTCCGGCCATTAGTAAAACCAATTATATTTTAGTATTTCTTTTTATATTTTAATCATTAATAATACATTTTCAGCTAGTCGTGCCCAAAAGGGTGGCTTGGTCCTTTTTGGTTGGGCTCACTTTTGATTATGTTTCCTTTGTTTGAATAGGGTGATAAAACATTTTATTCATCATAAATTATGTACGCCAGACAAGATACTTGTAAAATGTAATCTTAAGTTGATATTTACCAAGATTGATAGAAATACAGGGTGAGACTATCATATAATCGGGCTTGCCAAAATTTTCAATTTAATGATCGTAGCGACTGCTCTTGTGGATGAGTGGTTGTGCGTTTGTCAAAATAGGTTTTTCTTGCTCAGCATTCGGTACGATACATTAAATTGAAAGTTATAACAATGGTGACGTCATAGACTATAAGTGGTTGCGTGTTTGTGTCAAAATATGCTTGTCTTGACCAGCAGTCGGTACAATACATCAGATTGAAAATTCTAGCAAGCCCGTTTACAAGATGGTCTAACCTTGTACTTCCATTAACCTTGGTATTTAGTTGATTTTTAATACGGTAATTCCAATACTTTCAAATTTAAATAATCGGAACTTAAAACATATTTATTCAGCAACCTTTTTTTATTGGAAGTTTGTAAAGTAAGTATTTACCAAAAGTTTTAGGACTAAGTATCAAATTAAATACTTAGAGAACACTCTCCTCAACCCCTTCTATTATATGAATATATATCCATTGTATGAACGAACTCATCAACCAATATAAAAACTTGTTTAACTTAACATATAGTTTACTTTAATTTATTATCATATTATAAAAAACTGGTAAATATACCACACTATGTGAGGAGTCAAAATAATTCCAAACACTACGTCATGCGGAATCCACAGTGTTTGAAACTGTATGTTGTGGACATGTTGCAAACAAAATATGAGATGAAGAATTTTAAATGAAAGATTTACAGTACATGGGATGAAAAAAATAAAGTAGTCGAATATTCTATGGACTTATTAAATTTTTGACCTTTTATAGTACAAATTACTAAAATATAAGTATTCTGTGGCACACTATAAAATTCAAATACCCACATTGATATAACTCATAAACAACTGATACGGACATTGCAACTTGTACAAACATATGTATATAATAAACATATTTTTATAAATAATTATATTACTGTTGTTGATAATTTTTGGTGCTTAGCCCTCACCCCCCCCAATGATGATAGCTGCCATGGCCTTAGCCCCTACACATAATATATTCTCAATTTTTCATATTCTTTATTATCTCTAATAGTGCAGAGGTAAGTTGTTTTTTAGAGTTTGCGGTTTCACTTTTTTGAATTTAGTAATCCGATCCGACACACCATAAAAACTTACTTAAATAGTAAGTTGTGAAAGGGTTGTACAACTGTGAAAGACACCACCCGCACTGCGGGCTAAAAGTTAACTTACGCATCCTAGGGCATCATTTATTATCGATATGTATATCGATAACATTTTCAAAGGATATATCGTATAATCTTTTAACCCATTTATTCATCAAATTTAAGGATTTAACATTTAATTTAATGAATAATATTTCATTAAATGAAACTTTTACTATGAAATAATTAAATGAATTATTTACCGGGAAAACAAAAACCAATCAATTTTTTTTATTTTTATGAATCATTTTGGGCATGTTTTTATTCAGGCATGTATTCAAAAATGATGATCCAAAAAAATAATTAATATCAAATTCTAAAAAAATATTACAAATTGCAAAGAAAGATACCAAAGGACTTCTTTTTTATCAATATTTTTAGTACTTCCGTCTTACATTAAGTTATTTAAACCCATTTTACCATCAAATCTTTCGCATTCGTCGTATAATAGACAATTATTATTATTTTTAAATGGGACGTCCGATTGCATAGTTATTTCTTAGATCAAGTAGTCACGCAATTATAATATATTAAACTCACACTTAGCAATGATTCATTGCAGGATTTCCTGGTAATTCCCCTATAGGTGTACAGAGCAGTGACCCAAAACTTGCAATAGTATTACCAAATTACAAAAATTGGATTTTTTAGGAATCAAGAAAAGATAACTCAAAACACATTTTTGATATGTTAAAATCGTATATTTAGCTATATTTTTAATTATAAATATGTCTTTCTTCAACAGCAGTAACAGCTTCTACATGCTGGGCAAAAGATTGGCAGCTCTTGACGATGAAGCCCATGTCCATGGCGTACAACTCTGGTATAATTAAAGTTGAGTAGATTGGTATAAAAATGAAATGGGCGTGAGGAGAAGGTAAACGCGAGATGTATGGTATACCTGAATTAAGACCCATGTTAAGATCATCTGCCTAATATATGATTATGGGGGAGAAAATGAATTACTGCTATAAAGTGAAGAACCTTCTACATTTTAAATAACATTAGTGTAGGGAGAATGCTTTAATTATTTTTACAATCATACAAATTTATTATATTATATATTTTTAAAGCAATTTCCAGCAAGGAGGGGGGAAATTATTGATGAAAATTGAGTGTATAATGGGCATGTTAAAAAAAAAAACACAACTGAAAATCAACATGGTAAATTTTACAATTTTAAGAATGTTTCGGAGGAGATCCTCTGCATTCAGCTGTGGCAAATGAGGTTAGGAAGAAACAAATAAAAGAATGATAAATGCAAAACTTATTTCTGCATTGATCCCCAAATCCAACAAGGACTTACAATTATAACTTCACAACAAATTTTCAAGGTTATTCCTTATCTTTTATGAGCCCACACTAATGTTCCATCAGGTTTGGAATGTCATTAAATGCACTAGGAATGGAAGTTCACTACTCAGGAATTAAATCATAATGAAAACTGCTATGGAAGAAAAATCATTCTTCAGACTACCAACTCCAAAAAAACGGGCGGGCTAATAAATTCAAACAATTTACATCACTAGCAATAATGCTAATGAATACTTAAGAGGGAGGAAAAAGAAAGAGCACACGCAACAACCGTTTTTCCTTTTCAATTTTTTATAGTAGTTTTTGCAGTACAAACTTATCAACTCTAGTCATGAGCGAATTTAACTTTGGGTTAGAGGTGCGGCAGACATTTTACTCCAATACATCTCAAATAGCAAATTCCAGGGGGTTGAGATCATCCCTAGAGGAGGTCTATATGGATACAAGCCAGTTTTATTTTGGATGTTTTCGTTCTTTTTGGAGGTATGGGCTGTATAGGACTTATCAGGACTGACACCAGCGTAGAGGAGATGCCACACGCGTCTCCTTTTTGTTATAGGTCCGACATTTTTACACTTAGAGACAAAAGATACAAAAAAAGTTGTCTATTTTTGTTTCAGCTGTCGTTTGGTCGGTTAATGAAACTAGGCAATTAGAAATAAGGGGGGGGGAATGGAAATTAAGCACTGCTGCATGTTTGAGGTCTCTACTCTTTAAAAACCCCATAATTCCGGGAAAATGAACCCTGACAGAGAAACTCTAGTATGTAAGTTTCAAGGCCTTTTATAAGTATTAATATTACTAAGCTGCCATTCTGTTGTAAGAAAACATAACATTGTCACAGATCGTGGGAAGACTAATTATAAATACATTTGTATAAGCAATTATTATACAATCAATGCCACCTTGAAATGATGTGATTAAATCCCCCGCCCCCCCTAAAAAAAAAAACAAATGCAACAATGTTTCTACTAATTAATACATATTGAATATAATTATTTAATTAATACATATATACTTAAAACAAATGATAGATCAAACGAATTGGATATTGTAAGATCAAATATATTTTTCTAATTAAATCATAGATAGTGATCTTAAATTGTTCAGTGACGTAAGTCAGAGGTACTTGATCGCACAAACTATGCATGTGCCCCAAGGGAAATATGAACAAACTAAAAATATTTATATTACTTGCAAGGTGTTGTGTCTGTGCCAGGGCTTTGACGGGGGGGGGGAAGGTTAATTTTTATATCAACTTTGGGCCGTGCATGAATGGGTCCAAATTTTTTTCAAGTTTTCTGCCAAAAATTTCCAAATTGTCTATTACAAGGCCATCTTTTTCCTTGCAAAAAACAAGATTTTCTTGATTTTTTTTTTGATGGAACAAGGCTTACGCCCCTCCACCCACCCTCTGCGGACGCAGTGCATTCTGAGAGTAATTTACATAGCGCCATCTATGTAATTAACAATTCAACTTCTATTTTATATTAAATAATATCATTAGGGTTGGAGTTATATTATTTTGCCACCAGATGGCGCCACTCTCTGTCGCTTACTTTACAAACTAATTAAGTAAATAATGCTCATGCCCCATAGAATTTGTATTATACTAATTCTAAAACTGCATAATTTAGAATAAATTCATATGCTTAACAATCCTTTATTATTTAATGTGAGCTTTATACCAGTGAATACCTCTGGGATGTAATAATAACTTAGATACTGAGAAAATAATCTTTCTAAAAAGATAATCCAATTTTTGGTTTTTATAAAGAAAAAGTTATTAAAAAGTTTCAAAATAAATTAAGAAAAAATATGAGCAAGGGGCAACAGTTATTCAATATTCATTCCATAGTTGAGAAGATTCGGCTACTCCCAACGGGGTTTGGACCTATTTTCTATTTATTTTATGAAAAAAGTTTGCATAAAAAAAATAATAATAACGACTTGAGATATTCATAACTTGTTTAGTTTGTCACAATCGGTCTGATAAATTTCAATGTTAAGACTATTCACTTTTGAGATAAAAAAATGACATATAATTTATTTCCAGCTGTTTTCGTCAACGTTGTTTATACGTATTTATGAATTCAAAGGATTCGCTCCTCGAAGATATCTTAAATTCTTAAAACCTATCATAAGTTTTTATAAAAAATTTGAAAGTCAAAAATTGCAAGTGGATAAACAACTCTTTGCAACCTACCTAGTTCTTAATCTTCAGGACGCGCCAAACCGAACATAAAAACAGTCCCTTGGAATTTCATAAAAAGAACAGTTTGAAACAAAATTGTCATTTTGTAAATCAATTAATTATGATCTACGATAAGGCGGATAATTTAATAACAATTATGTAATAATTTTGGTTCATCTGATTAATTAATACTAAGAATAATTTATTTATCATTCACTATTATTTACGAATAGATGCATCAACTTGATTTACTTTTGGACTCATTTAGAAGAAATAAAAGTGTAGCATTGGCTTAGTGTCTTGCAATTGGAAAGAAACTCATGCGTTTATACTTAATCCCACGGTACAACTTGCACTTATCATGGATTGGTACTAAATTGTCAATCAAAAACAGTTCAAAATGACTGATTTAGAACTACAATGTTTCTAATGTGACATCCAACCTCGTCATAAAGCCCTCAAAACAAGCCACAACCGACTTTCAATGCTTAATCCCAAGTCAATAAATACTTACTTTTGCTTGCGAGCATTGCTCCTTATTTACCATACCTTATTTTAGAACTTGAGAACATAGTTGATTGACGTCCTTTTACAATTTATTACGTCACGTTCTAGTGTTGGATCGGTCTAAAAATATTAAAAATGACTGCAGTCAGATCAGTGCGATCCTGATTATCTTTGTCAGGACCTAGAACCGGTTATGCTAAAGTCATTTTAGTTGAAAAAGTTTTATTCTTAGATACCTGAAGTTTTAAGTAGGATGTGTGTGGCTAGAAATTTCAATAGTCAAGTATCATACGTATAATTACGTTTATCGGTCCTTAGGACTGATAAATGGTAAAGAAGACTGAGAAGGGGAGAAAAAGAGATTGATTACTAGTGTTGGGTCGTCCTCAAAAAAGCTAAAAAGAGACCATTCTATCAGTCTGGTCCTAATACAATTTTGAATTCCTTGGAACGGGCTTATTATAGTAACTGCACCAACCAAAATGAAATATTTTTTAAATATGTTATTTCAGCTGTTCAACATAACCCCTTTGAATGAGGCAAGAAGTAAGATGTGTCTGGCTATAACAATATTATTATACGTTCCAGCTATCAGTTATTATTTTCTCCATTTTTTAATTTTCAATTCCAGCTATGATTGAAGAATAGCTATAAAATTAGCTAGAATCGTAGGACTGAAGGATCTACGTATAATTCCTTAGGACTGTTGAATGATCAAGAAGATCAGACTATAAAAATTATTTAGACAACAGTCCTAGCACCGATCCAATACTATCACGTAGTCTGATTAAAAATCTCACTCCGAACGGTTTTCCAAACTTAAGAGCCCTGCTGATTGTAGGAGGTGCTTTATAATTTGGAACATTTTTCAAGGATATTTTCAAAATATTTTGTCAAAGACTCTCCTCAACATTATTTAAATATATTATATAACATTCATTTTTATGAATTCCAATAGATCTAGGTATCTGCTCTAGGTATGAGGCTCTGTAGGTAGAAATTAGAATATAATTCTTCTCTTTCATTAACAAAACTTTCAATATTCACTATAATTATAATACCTATGATGTGTAATGTTTACGTGAACTATTTAAGCTTAATTACTTTTTCTTCCCCTCCTCTAAAACAACGGGGCGTTTTAATAAATATATGCAAATTATCTGGAGGTATTATTTGAGTTTACTTGTGTGCGTGTTTGTAGTTTAAATTTATAGGCTCTATTGGTTTTTGTTTTGCTTTGTTTTTTGGTGAGCCTCCCATTTAAATAAATAAAACAATCATAGTTTTTTTTAATCAAACAAATCGTTAAGACGTTTGAGTTTTCAATACCCTTTAATTTATTTATATGTATATATTAGTAGATGAACATTGAACATTACATATCTCGCTTAAAATATGGTCCTTTGTTGTTGATGAAAAAATGGATATACAATTTATAAGTATATAAAAACTAACTTGACTCTTGCTTATTTTGGAGTGATAGACACCCTGTCTACAAAAGTCAATAGTGTGGGCGGTAGAAAACCTTCTGCGCACCTTCTTCTTCTAAGTGAAATAACAAAAGTTTGTGTGATTATATCATGTGAGAGTTGTTTTATGAAGGTTTCCAAAGATCCCTTGGAGTCTCTTAGAAGTTATTATTACTTAGTACTTGATGATCCCTTAAGGCTCATTCATAAGCAGTGATTCTAATCGGACCCGTATTGGGTATGTTAACAAAAAGAAAACGGAAATCAACATGGTAACCCTGATAATTTGAAGAATGTTTTGAAGGACTATAACTTAGCTGTCATGACGTTTCATTATATCACCTACAAGTAGCTATGACGTGGGGAGAAAGACATAGGCAAGAATTATTCCTACGTCAATCCTTAATTCTACTATGACTCCAGTAGTAGTCTTGTAGCCGATTCAATTTGGACGACAATTGATAATATAACCGTCGTTTGATCACTTGGTTTTAGCTCGGGTCTTGGGATGCCTTTTGAGAACAATATACAAGGAATGAATAAATGAACACTGTTCACAGATTTGTCCTATTAAACGATAAACCGTTCAAACACTCAGGTGTTCAAAATGAACGGCACTCATTTTCTGCTCAATATCCAATGTATATTTGCTAGTAAAAGACTACATATATGACTATAAATTATGATTGGATACCCGTTTTACGCAGTTTGATATCAATTCTCATAATGATAATATCCATTGATGTGGATAAGAGGAATATCAATAATAAAAAGAAAGATTTTATTCCATATTCGGACATATGTAATATTTTTGCACTGTGCTCATATTATTGTATCCCCTATAGGTCCTAATATGTGTATATAGAGACTTTGTAGTATCCCCCAAAGTAACTCTCTCCCCTTTACGAAGATACAGAGACCATTATTCTCAATAATAATAATAATAATATTCAAATACGCATTTACATATGTACATAGTTTGAAAATATATTTGACGGAATGATGATGATGATAGGACCATAAGTGGAGTTAGAGAGTCTTATTATAGTCATACAAATTCCATATCTTTGCGTAGTTGTATAGTAAGTTTCTCGGATCAAGTTTCCTACAATAGTAGATTTGAAACGTCTAGGGAGCAGCACTATATGTTTATTTGTGGAAATATTTGAAGCAATGTAACTGGGTATTTATAAATTGTTGTCAGCTGTGAATTCCCACGTCTGACTTGATATGTCATTGGTATTTCATCATTTACTCTTTTTGGGAAATAAACAAAGTAATTAGTTATATTAAACTGATGCTCCGTAATCAAAAGGACAGGAATACAACGACGTCATAAGGATTGTATCTGTTAAGTACATTCAAACCAAGTACAGGTCCTTATATTTGAACCAATGGAATTATTTACTTTTTATGAAACTATCCTTACTGTTATAGTATCCAGCAACCTTCCATACAAATTCAAATAGGAAAAAGGTCCAAAACTGGCTTTTAATTAGCCAATTCTTCCCAACTATGGTATAACTATTCAATAATTGTTAAGAAGTGTTTACGGCTTAATAAGAGCTAATTCTAATTTAACCAATCAACGTTCAGAACGCTGATTAGGGGATTTTTTTATATATTCGCAATTGTCGATGTGTTTGCTTCTTTCCACCTCTTTTCGTATTTTTGAACGTGGATTGAAAGGATTACAATTAGTTTTTGTTAAGGGGTGAAGAGTTATTATCAATTATTGATTAATAATTCTATAGCTGGGAATAATTGCAGGCTACTCACTGATCTTGGGCCTTTTTTGGGTTTTATTTTCGCATAAAAGGTTACAATATAGAATAAAGATATTGACGTGTGAGGAAACGCATTGAAAGTACATTCAAAACAGCCTAGAGGGCCGCACTGTACATTTATTGGGGAAAATATTTTAAACAATGGGATTGGATTATTTGTACAATATATATAAAATAGTAAAGGTTCTCATTTCTTTTTCTGGAAGGATTTGTATAGAATTTCACTTGGAATCGTTTATTTTATGAGCAAGTTATTAAATACCGTTAAATCTTTTTATTTTTTTAAATGGGGATTTGGACTTGATTCCAATTGTTCAAATAGTAAGAGCTCACAAAATATTTTTAAGGAAAAGAAATAAGTACTTAAGTATTATGCATAATTTTGAGGGGCTCCTCCTTTTCTTCTCAAATCGAATGATATATTTTTCATCTTTCAAATAAGTAAATTTTATTATTATTTTACCTTTTATCTCTTTCTTTGAAGGGAACAAAAAAGATTTAATCTAATTTTATCTACTCCAAAGGCCATCATCATTTGACGAACAAAAACCTACTCATATAGTTGGAGGAGGAGGAGAGGAATAAAAAAGGGCCATTTGCTTGGTTTTCCTTTTTGCAACTTTTATATTACCATAAACACACTTTGCTAATAAGTGCTAATTGAATAGAGTGTAAATCCCTTAGAGTTCGACTCCCATAGACTTATACGTATTTCTATCACTACTTAAACAACCGACTTATATTACGGCACTCCCAGGCCAAAGTGAACAAAGATCAAACGACCCTCCCGTCCCTTTATTAGAGAGTCAAAGTTCACTGCACATTATACATGTGAAACAATTTGTGCAAGGGCTTCTTTTGACAGATTTTTAATTTAATTAAAAAAAAGGTATAATACGAGGTAAACCGTCTCCTGGTGAGACCTGCGAAGGGACCACCACCAAAGTAAACGGCAAAAACATTTATAAATTACTCTTTTCAAAAAATTTGAGATCCTTTAGAGACATATTTATATGACTTTCTCATAATCTAAGGCTCATTTATTTGATAAAGTTCAACTAATCACTTTATTTACAAACGCCATCTACTGATGAAAAAAAGACTGCTCGAAGTTATCTTTATTGCATTGCACAACCTTTCTTAGGTGATGTGAAATAATCATTAATCATATTGCCAGGATAGATCAACCATAAGACTACTAATAAAGAAGAAAAGTAGCCAATTATTTATTTTTGCAAAACTATTCTTAGATTATTATTAATAGCTAATTGTAGTTGAACACACCAATGTTTAGGATCCTAAGAAGATACATTAATAGTCAGAAAGTTGAAAACTGAAAAGATTCAACAATTTTTTTTTGCTTTTTTTGGATCCTTTGATTTTTTGTCTATTTTTCTTATATATTAATAGCCTTATCCTTGATCTATCCCAGGGTTACCTCGTTAAAACAAAAGCTTACGCTGTATTTTCGTCTCAGCTGTCAAATTCTGAACGTTAATTGGTTGAACTCGAATGAGCTCTTATACAGAGTTTTCCTTAGTCGTTTTGGAAGACTAAACGAACAAGTATTATAAGAATGAAAACCCTTTTTTAATTGATATGAATGAAAAAAGTGAACTATTGTATGTCAAAATGAGATCAACAAATAAAAGGACTTAAACTTTACGTTCTATTAAAATTTTATTCCTCTAGAACCTAGTTTTATTATATATCGGATCGTAAAATGTATACAAAATATTCTATTACATCGTTATATAATCTTATTTCCATCTTGTAGATAAAAACTAACTCTGTCAATAGAAAGATTGTGATAAATTTCTCTAACTTTTCTATTTTTCTCGTCCTTCATCGATCAAAAAAAAAAAAGTGCAAATATAGACATTTGTATGCATTTTTAGTATATGTTACTTTGATTTAATTCAAATATCAGCGTTGATCATTTGCATCAAGTAGTGTATTCCATGCAGATGTTAGGTCTTTTTTATTCTTAAAGCCATTTGATGAAGTTTTATCAAGATTTTAGTAGGAAATTTGTGCATTTTATGTTGAACAAATATCAATTATGAGACCCCAAGAATCTGTCTCTTTCAATTATGATGCAATTCATGTCGTCAGTGAAAATAATCGATTAAGATTTAAACAATTCACAACAATTATTCATATATATCTCCATAGTAAAAAATAATGAGCTAACTACAGGGGCGTCCGCAGGATTATACGTTCGGAAAAACTAAGTTTTTGGAATATTTTTTAAATAAATCCAAAAATTGAAATTTTTAGGATAAAAAAATCAAAAATCCACAGTTGCTCAAAAAAATACATTAAATATGAAAGATTAAATTTTCTAATGAAAAGCAAAAATTCCTTAATTTGAGTCCCTCCAGACACCCCTTGCAGATGCCCCTGAACTATTTTATGATTTCTTGGGTTTTTTGGTTTCTTTTTGTAAGAAAGATTAGGAGATTCTATAAAAATAAAATGTGCTTTTTGACCTGAATTATGATTTACTGAACACTTAATCCCGCCCATCAAATAAATAATAAACTCAAAGTTGGAGAAAATGACTGCAATATTGGCCAACTACTATAAACATTTTGTACCTTTTTTCTTTATCTTTTAGGGTGAAAAGTTGCGAGATGCAATGAAGATAATATTATGTTCTCCATATTTGTATACCTTGACGAGTTTCTTTTTGTAATGTGCATTTACAAGAGTAAAAAAAATAATAACTATTTGGTGTATTGGATCTTTTGAAACGACCTTTGAACTTTGGTAGATGCATTTTTGTAGTTTCATTTATGGTCAATGAATTTGACAGAATTTAATTTGCTTTAAAATATGTATTTATACAATGGAATACCTAGATATTATAAGGTAAAAAGGTTTAATTCTTACATAAGTATTCTTGAATAAACATTCCTAACCATATTCGATGGCTTTGATGTAATTTTAGTGTCCCTTTTATAATTATCACTATTACATATCTAGTATTATTGTAATTGGAAGGCAATTATCATTATATTTTGGCTGTTAGGGACGTGTTAAATAAGTAGTTAAATATTATTTTCTTTGCAAATAAGTAAATACTGTCCAATATTTTTAACACGCATAATTTTATATTTGCACCTCAAAACACATACAATATATTTATATTCGATACCTTTGAGGGACATTTCATGATACATCAATAAAATATGAGATATTTTTGGACAAGGATTCGTATCTGATTCTGATTTTGATGAATATTAGCTATATAAAGTTTCACGGACGTCATAAATTGCATCATAATTGAAGATGACGCCATCCGGGAGGCTCAATGATGATATTTCTTACTCAGGAGCGTCGACTAGGGATGAACTGGAGGATATGTAGCTCCAAAACCAAAAATTAAGGTAATTTTGGTTTTTAATAGAATTTGTTTTTAAGTTAGGGTGAAAAAAAACGCAAAAATGGGGTTATTTTTTATTTATTTATTATTTTTTTTGAGGAGGGGGGAGGGGGCTTGATTTTTGAAATTTCTGGAGAAAAAATATTCAAATATAAAATTTTTTAGAAAAAAATTTCAAATATAAAATTTTTTTAGAGAAAAATTTCAAAAATTATATTTTAATTTTTTTCTAAAAATTTCAAAAATCCATAGTTATTCACAAAAAATTAGAAAAAATATCCTATCAACGGACCTAAGGATTGATACATCGGTCTTTCAGTCCTACAGTCCCAGCTATCTTTTTATTTTCTTCACTAGGATTAAAATTATGAATGATAGCTAAAAACGTATAATAATACGTTTTAGTCACACATCTCCTACAAGTATTTTGTCTCTTTGAAAGATTTAACGAATTATGATGTAACTTCAGCGACTCAAATGACGTTGTTAGTAGTAACTACGTGATTTCGGATGTTGTAGTTTCTACAAAAGACCGATATGGACGGGTCATAGGACTGATAAATTTTATTAGGACTGGACTGATAGGACTCCAGTTTTTTTAGACCGAACCCAGTACTACCAACTAGACCTCGTTTTCTCTATTTCTTTACATTTGAAAGGTGCTATGATACAATAAAGATAAAGAGTTGGATTTTTGATATAAGTTAATATTTCAGTCTTTTTATATGCTGATCATCACAATTCAGCGCAGTAGTTCATCTTTTTCCTTAATATTAAAGAAAAATTGCATTTTATTCTTATAAAGCTTGGTTATTTTAGGCCTCCAAAATACAGGAGCTATATGAAAAGGCTTCGTAGATTGGATAAATATTACTCATTGCCTTTTGGTCATACATAATAACGAATATTTGTTCTTCGTTTCACAAACAATAAGTTTATATTTTGCTACGTATGAACTTCTAGTTTTCTGTGACATCTATCATTTTAGGTAGTGGCTAATCGATACAAATCTTATAAATATTATATAGTATATCATTTATGGACTGGAAGGGGTAACAGGTGTAGGATTTCAAAAACAAAAAAAAATCAATGATATGATCTCCATGTCTCTTTCTCTCCCTCTCGCTTTCAAGTCAACAATCATACGCTAATCATATAAATATTTATGTTAATGTATGTTTGTCATAGAGATAAATTAGATAGAGTGCGTCGTACACTGAGCAAAAGCAAGGGAACTTTTTGAAGCCGAAAGTTAGTTGACCAAAATAATGGAATATATAGTAATTTATACATGAATAACTCCAAGTCTTGTATTGAATCATTCTGTACTTCCATAAAAACTTGAGAGTTCCATTAAGAAAAATATAATCAAGAGTAAAATACAATGAGGATCGAACATAACATATTTGAAGTGGCATTCATATTGCTAATATTGCTACTTATTTATTACTACTACCATTTGAATGATTTGGTCAACTATGACGGCGTCAACTTCTTCTTCTTTACATCATCACTCTATTATTTTTTTTTTATCTCTATGGTGTTTGTTTATTTGTTTCGAGGTTATGTGATTTAAAGAATCTTCCGTTAATTATAATTTGATGGAAGATAAATATATATATAGGACTCTAGGAAAACTGTGGACACTCAAGGCAAGGTAGATAGGATTAAGTAGTTCTAAAGTCTGATTGGCTTAAAATTTGAAGTTGCTACATGCTCCACACAGCCTGTGTATGTGGGGGGAGGAGGAGTGAAGGATTGAGTCTCTTAGTGAAAAGAAAAAAGAATTAGGCGACTACGTTAGGAACATATTCTTCCCTGTGTTTTAGATGAATGGATTATTTTTCCCTTTCCCGGTCTTTCCGTAGAGTCCTTTAACCATATCCAAAGATGAAAATCCAGTACAGACTGGGCATATTAAAAAAAAATGAACTGGAAATAAGCATGGTAACCCAGACAATTTTAAGAATGTTTTGGAGGAGATAAATAATAATGCTTATGACGTAACAATCAGCTGTAACAAGAGAGGAAGGAGAAAATGATATAAACAAGGACATTTGCTGGAATTACTCCGACGTCAATTCCCAATTCGACTCTTAGTCCAACAGGGACATACAGTTATGACTCTTCAACAAATTTTCCGAGTACACTCTGTCAGTTATGAGCACATATGAACGTTCAGACAGTTTTTGAATATAATGTATTCTATTTAGGCAAGGAAGTTTACAACTCAGAAATAATATAATAATGAAAATTGCTAAGGAAAATAAAATTCATTCTTCAGATAACCAATTCCAAAAAAGAGGCCAGCTAAATAACACACTGCATTAACATCATTGACTATATCTGTGGATTTGTTGAGCGAGGAAGACAGACATGGCAAATTTGACTGTATTTTTCTACCTTTCCTTCAAAAAGATAAAGGAACACGTCGTTACTTTTGTCGTATCTCGCAGCCTTTCTTCCAAATAGAGAGCAAAAGGCCCAAAATATCGTGTTAGTTACTCCCCATTATTTCCAACAATATAATTATTATTCAGTTGGTAAGTGTTCCCTGCATCTTTATAAGGGCTAATCAAATTCAATCAATCATCTGTTTAAGATACAAAAATTTTGAAGGAAAAGAAAGAATAAAAAAAAATCTTTTTTAAATTTAAAATATTTTATCAAGTTTTTTCCAAAACCGGCGGCAGCAAGGGGTATTCACAAAAAAAAATAATTTGTTGGAAAAAATTCAAAAAATTAAATACTATTCTCTAAAAATAAACGTTTTTTGAAAAAAAAAAAAAATCCAAAACTAATTCAAAATATAAAAAAAAAATTTTGACAAAAAAATTCAAAAATCAAATTTTTAAAAATTTTTTGAAAAAAAATTCAAAAATTATAAAAAAAAAAATCAAAAAAATTTTTCAAAAATCAAAGCTTAAATTTAAAAAAAAATCAAAAATTAAAAATTTTAAAAAAAAAAATCAAATATTAAATTTAAAAAAAAAATCAAAAATCAAATATTAAATTTAAAAAAAAAATTAAATTAAATATTTTTGAGAAAAAATTTCAATATTGCATAGCTATTCACAGAAAATTAATTTTTTGGAAAGAATTAAATTAAATTAGAAATATCAAAAAAATTCGAAAATTTAATTTTTTTGTAAAAAGCCAAATTTTTCGCGAAATAAATGCTTTTATTTTTCTTTATGAATGGTCCAATATGTAAAATCAAAGACAGTAAAATGATCTTAAAACAGTAGCTATTTGGAGTCAAAAAAATTAATACATAATTTAATTAGTGGTCCATTAAATATACCTACGTACATTAATGTATATTGCACATAAGAGTGAGGAAAAAAATACCCTTATCAATCACTAATAAGAGATTTTATTTTTAATGTATTCTGATTGCATCGTTTGTCATTATAACATTGATGATGTCATTAGTAAGAACGCCACTTTATTTTTGATGAACCATTGATGTCAACAAAACAAATCAGTATTGCCCATCTTTAGACGAATCATTTGTCAAGATTTCAAGCACTGATTAAGCAGATAATATGTTTTATTCAAATCTAAAAACAAACAAAAAAGATAATTTGCAAATCAATTGATTTAGATTGTCCGTAAAAGTCATTTTTATTTGTATGAGACAAAAATTTATTAAAAATATCAATTTAAATTTCATTTTTCAAATGGTGGTTGATGCTTTTTTTTAATTCAATTAAATGGAAAATCCAAAGAAACAGTTCCTTCATATATGTACATTAGTAGTCCCAAAACTTTGACGCCTTGTCTTAAATTCTAAGAACGGTATCAAATTGAACACAAAATTCGTCACACAGAAAAATTATTGATAAATGAAGGATTCGTTTTAAAATTTTTGAATAACTAATTCAATTAGTAAATTATGAATAGTAGAGGGCGTTCTAAAATTTGGAACGCTCCTCAGGGATCGATAAAAATCAAGTTTCAAATTAAGGACGGATACCACCTAATACCTTAGAGTGGTTCTTAAATGGGTTTTATTTTCTTAATTTTTTAGTTACAAAATGAAGAAATACGATATTTAAGGCATATGGTAAAGGTTGCGTGCATCGCCTTAAGGATTGCAATTAAATAACTATTCTTAGATAAGTGCCATTTTCATTTGAAAATCATATATATATATGTCTGTTTTTGGTGTTGATATCACACATGGAATCCAAAACAGTCTAACATATCAGTATGAAATTTATCAAGAAAACGTAAAACACATTGACTGAAAAAAAGTCCCAGGTTTCACACATAGATGGCGCTATTTGTTAATTCAACTCATTTTTAGTGAGTACCAACTTTCAAAAGACAGTTTCCAAATTTTATGACAAGCTGAGCTTTTGTTTTTTTATTTATTGTGCTACATGTTATTTCCAAAATAATGTATCAAAAATAATTTTGTGTTTTAATTTTACAATGCCTCGTGATGTTAAAAAATACCGTTCAAGCTATGCACTGGCTTGAAATGCGTCGTGAGGACTCCCTTCTATAAGGCAGATAAAAAAGAATCATAATTTAAAAAAACAATTTTGAAGGGGGAAATATCGTTTTTCTTTGTTAATCCCGGGACTTTTCTGCCCATGTGTTAAAATAACTAAGTATGTTTCTGTGATTAGTTTTTGCCTTCAAGATTGTTAAGAGGGTGTGTTTAACCTAAATTAACTTTTCTGTTTCCAAATCTCTCCCCTTCTCTCTGAGTCTTTTTCTAGATCCATCTCTCTGTTTCCTTTCTCCTCTGTTCAACCCTGCAACATAGGTACCCTCAATAAAAGTAAGAATACAACAATTTCAAATGAATTACTATTTTAAATGAATAAACAATTTTTCAAAAGCTTGTTTTCAGTTTTCGCCTTAAATGATTATTGGATATAAATGGAGAACAAAGCATTATTCTAACGTGCATAGTGCGATCTTTTTTGCTTTTTATGAATAATGATTAACTTGGTTAAATCTATTTAAAGTGACTGTAATTAATATTTTTGATTTATAACTTATCAGAGTCCTTTGATAAAGGTCTTTCAAACAATATATGTTTCTTCTCTGAATAAGTCTCAGATACTATCCCAAGAGGTTTGTTAGTGACTATGACGACGCCAAAAGTTTTTAAAATCGATTTTAATCAAATTTGATAGGAAGATTACATATGGTCACAGTAAGAGACCTTTAAATTTTGAAAGGTCAAGGTAACAAAAACGTCAAATCCATAGTCGAGCCTAACTTTGGAGCAAATTGAAATACATAACTTAATTTAAATTGATTATTATATATAATGAATAGTTATCTTTTAACCACACATTGACATGATGTAAGTAGGATGCATAAATCAAATCAACTTTAATTGTGTATGTACACATATATATTTAAATTATGATTTATATACATATTATGACGATATATTTATTTTTTAACAAGGTATGGAATGAATACCCACTTATATAAGATCACTAAGGAGTGATATTTTACAATAACTATGTAATGTCGTATATGTATTCGTAGATATTTTTATCAATGCATCTTTAATGAGTAAACAATTTGACAGACTAATTTGTCATTTTTAATAAGTTAGGATCTTTCAAGAGCTCTCAAAAAGTTATCCTTTTTTTTAACAAATAAATATATATATTAAATAAGTTTTCATTCTTTTTAGAGTGAGTTTCATATATAATATTCTGAGCGATTAAGTTTTAATTCATGACGCTGTTTCAGTTTGATGCCAGCTGATGCAGGGTGTAAGTATGTTTCTTTTTATTTATTTTTACTCATGTAAAACGGTCAGATTATCAAGTTTATATTAGGTGTAATGAAAAAAGTCTATAAGAAATCCATTATTTTAAAATTTCCATTAATATCTACATTTACATGGAAATCAAAACAGCTTGACAGCTTCTCTTATTTTATCTTTATTTTCGACAATTGGCCTGCTATACTATTGTGCATCTTTGACATCAAAAATTACCTGAACAGAATCAACGAAACCAAAATTGTGCATAGTTTGTTGTTACAGTATCAAGACCATAAAAAATATTCACAATTTCAGGAACCTACCTTTCGTTTTTGCGTTTATCAAAGAAAAACTGTAAAATACGGCATATTTTCTCTCTGCAGTTGTACATCTTTGACGTGCGCTCAAACAATAGATAGTCGAACAATAACAAAACTGTAATTTCTAACACCATCCTGCCTAAATTGATCGCACTTATACAACGCAAGATACACATTAATAAAGCGATTTATTGGAAAAATATTGGATTTATTTTTCTATCATATCAGTGACGTCACAAGTGAAGAGGAGATGATAGGGCATTTTCCCATTCAATAATTAAAATTCAATAATAATAGTAAATTTAACCCCCTTTAAAAAAAAAAAGCCTCTAACGACCCTGTGTAAATGCATTTCAAAAGTTCCCTCTACAACAGTTGATATAAAATGCGATAATCATGTAGATTTTCTGCAATCTTAAAGCAACCATCACGCATTATGATCAACAATAAATGTCCTAATATGTAGTCTTTTGGATACACCACTGGTACAGCCAGTAGGTATCCCAATGTGCTGCGGCACTTACTTTGAAAAAGACAATCAAAGGTACAGAGCACTATTACATATATTGAATAAATCAAGAGTGACAGGATTGAATATTACTTTTCATAAAAAGTCCAATACAATGCATTTTTTTAAGATGATTTATAGGGCCCCTGGAGTTATAGAGTCATATCATATATTATTAGATGCAACAATTCGTTCATAAATTATTATCCAATTTTTATTTTTTTGTAAAATTGCACAAAAAAGATTTACAAAAATGACCCATTCACTACGTGTAGTATCCTCATTAATACTCATTTGTTGTAGTTTTTTCCCAACTCCCACCTTTTGGAATGTACATAAGTGTCCTGTCAACACGAATTTTCTCTATTAGAGTACACCTGTAACCTTAAACAATTCTCGTCAACTTCTATGGATAAATAATTATAATAAATTCTTTAAAGGTACTACAAATTGCAAATAAAGTAGCAAAAATTCAACGTCAATATACAATAGTTATATATTGATATATTTTATGGAATGTAAAGGGTCTCAAAACGGCTTCAGGTACTCAAAATTTTACAGATCTGAAAAAAGATCCAAGAGATTTATCAAATCTTATAAAGCTAATAGTATTGCTTAATCCTACTTTTAGAAAAAGATATTATCAATAGTATCTGTATTTATCTTGATTAGTGCTTGGAGTCACAACTACATATTGCATATCGAATGCATTTATTGTTGTACGCAACTTTTTTCGCCTAAAATCAAGGCCAAAATTAGTTGGTAGTTAGCCAATTCTTCTTAACCAAATGGAATTATTATTCCATAGAGGTTGAAAATTATTAACAGCTTTGAAGGAACTGATACTAATTCGAACGATCAATGTCCAGAACATTGCCTGTGAAAAAAAGGGGAAATATCAGAAGCTTACAGCCAAATACTCTGTATATTTTCAAGGGCGTCGCAAGAGTTTCGCTGGAGGGACTGTAACCTCTGCCCCCTCCCCCACCCCAAAAAAAAAAAAAAAATAATTTTGCTTTTTACTAGAAAACTTAATAGTTGGAACTTAATTTAATTATTCAAAATTTATTTTCCAAAAAATTTTATATAATTTTTTTTTGAGAAATCTTAAAAATCCATAGCAATTTACAGAAAATTTAGTTTAATTTTTTGTAAATACCTTTTTTATTTAAATTTAATATTTGAAATTTATTTCCTATAAAGTTCCAATAACCAAGCAGTCCCCGCCCCCCCCCCAATATATTCCTGTACACGCCCTTTATGTTTGTGTTAGCGAGGTCATTCAACTAGTTATTCCACATGTTGTTAACTCAGTAACACAAAAATTTACAATGTATTTGCTAGTGACCTATCGATGTTTTTACTTATTTTCCTACAAAAAGTTTTTTTTCGACTAATATTAAATAATAATTCAATAGTTGGAGGAGTTTGCTAGCTACCAAATGATTTCAGGACTTTTTGTTGTTTCTTTCTGGAGGAAAGATTGCAAGATACAATATAGATCACGACGTATACAGAGTTATTATAAAAACAATTTAAATAATTCTGTCCAAATAGTTATAAAACTCAGTTATTCATTGTTTCAAAATGAATGATCTGTAAAAATCGACCCTAAAATTTGAAATTTAAAACCTATAATTGGCATAAATATGCAAGTAAATGGGACATTACTCCTTTTTTGATTTTTGTTCAAGATTGTTTTAATCTTGACGTACCACAATTTTCATATAATAATAATAGGTAATAATTAATTATTATCAATTTCATGTTATTTATCGGCTTGCAGTTTGAGCCCACCTCTGCAAACTGCTTCTTTGGAGAAGCAACATAAATATTGACTCAGGCCACCCATTATTGGTATTGATAAAAAAGATAAAAAAAAAAAGAGAAGAAAAATCTGATAAATTATGTGTTTGTATAGTACATATACCAAGAAAATGTATTTCATTTCTTGGGTAGTAAAGTGCATAATAATTATTGTTATTATTAATTAGGGATTATTCCGTAACATACCAAATAATTGGCTATTATTTAAGTCATGCAATAATCACCTATGAAAACAGATAATCATTAAATATATTAGTGATGTGTTTCGGTTTGGAAGTACAAGACCGGACTTTAAACATTGTAACACGGTGACGATTCATTTTTAACCCTTCATATTTGAATTGGAATTTTTCACAATCCAGATTTTATTAGCTTATACTAAGGGTGTCTACAAGGTGTGGGCTAGAGGGGTTGTAGCCCCCCCCCCATGGAATTTTTTGATTTTTACTAAATAATTTTATGAATGAAATTTAATTTCTCAATTTTTTTAAATTTTCTATGAATAACCATGGAATTTTTAAATTTTTCTAGAAAAAATTCCCTTTCCCAAAAATTTAACTGGTTTTTGGAATTTTTTTGAAAAAAAATTCCAAAACCAAGCCCTGCCTAAAATATAATCCTATGGATCGCCCCTGTATCCTTAATTCCTCCTAAATAAGTTATAACTCTTTATAATATATTCCTGAAATATCAATATAGTCAGTAACAAGAAAACTTCAATTTTGTTGTTGTCATAATGGTTTTTATGTAGCACATGCAACCTTATCAAAATTGATAAGTACTTATTTTCCCTCCCCCCCAGAAAAAAAAATTATAAATATATAGCTGCGAACGCTCCAGGGACCGCGAGTGAACTGGAAGGGAGACTGCAGTCCTAAATATGAACAGATGCAACATTACTTCCAACTACAAAAAACCTCATGCTTGTTTATGATCATATTTTCTACAACTCTCATTAATATTCTCATCTCTACCCAGATTAGTTTTGGACCTAACGTTTTGCAAAGAACTTATTTATTGTTTTAGAAAAAGCCCCCCAGACCAAACCGAAAAAAGAATCGGACCAAGTCGGATCACTAATATATATGTAAGGTCTATATATTTTGCACTCTTACGATGTTTTATAGATAATAATAATAACAATCAAAACCAAACGGTTTTTCAACATGACTTGCGCTCCTTCAATAACCCCTAAAATCATGCATAGGTATATATACCTAAATCCCTTGTTATAAGTTATATGTACATATAACCCAAACATTTCTTTTTTTTAATTCTTTGACACTCTGTAAATGCAGAAAAATATTATTAATTCACTTTATGATTGCTTCACATCTGATATAATAATTCGTTTTATTTTTATTTTAAAGGAGTTGGTAACACGGAGTTTAAATTGGGATATATGTATGTATATGTTGAAGGTATTTTCCAACCAGTATTAAGCCACCGTCTGTTTTCAATATTGGGTTGAATGGGATTCAAACAGTGTCCCATTGGCAAATGAAGTGGCTGAAAGGATCCTTGAAAGAGTGAAAAATACAATTTCAGTCATATTTATTTTGTAAGTTTTTGGATATTGTAATAAAATCCGGGTTTACTCTAAGAGCTATGATAAAAAAGGCAACCTGATTTTTGACACAGTGATGTGTCCCTACACATGTAAAACATGTTCCCAAATTGAGATGATTAGACATTTAAATATTCTGCTTTTGTCTTCATTTTTGAAATTCTCAAACTTCAAAATGTGCAATTACCAAACTTCAAGAGGTAAGCTCTTTTGAATACAAAAATATGCAAAAAAAAACAAAAGGGACTGGGACATGTGTCTTTATCACATGAACGACTAAAAATTAGACATTGAAATTTGGCACACTTGATCCACTCATAAATTTGAGCTTGATGTGCAAAAATCATGGAAATCTGAGAGTTTCGGGTTACATATTTTTTTTTTTTTTTTTTTGGTTGATTTGACAACCTAAAAGAAAACTTTCAAGAAAGTTTTTCTCAGGCATCCATCTTTTACTTCATAGACTACGTCAGATATAAGTATGTAAAGTAACTTTATTTCATGCAAACATCTTTTATTCCATAAAATATTTCAGACAAGTAATGCTTAAAAACTCAGGAAAGTCGTACTTTTAGACGTCATTTATACGTAGAAAATTCACACTATTAAAAATATACGGATATTGATTAAATTCTCAGTACTTAATACATCACTAACACAAAAATTTAGACTGCATTTTGTTATCGGATAGATTAATAATTCCATAATTGGAAAGGATTCAAAGTACTACCATATGATTTTGGGTCTTTTTTCTGTTCCTTGTGAGATACTAAAACAAGGAACAATGTGAGACAGAAAGAGAGAGAGAGAGGAAGGTGGGGGGGGGGTACCTCCCTAACGTAAAAATTTACATCGTCTTTTGTAGTGTTTTGAACGTTGATTGAACAAATTTGAAGTTGCTCTTGTTAAGGTACTATGAACAATTATCAACTATAATTCCATAGTTGGGAATAATTGGCTAACTACCAAGTGATTTTGGGCCTATTTCATGTTTCTTTTTGGAGGAAGGACTGCAAGATAAAATAAAGGCAACGACGTGATACTCAGAGAAGAGCCAGAAGAGTTATTAAAAAGTATCAAAATCTCTCTCCTTTTTGAGAGTGGAACTCCATACAAATAGTCTGGATGTACCTTTAAACCCCTGGCAACAAAATTATTCGTGAACATCTCTCGTTTAATTTAACAGACATTTTTAGCTATACCATAGTATAGAGACCCCGGAATACAGACACATTTAAAGGATACTATTATAAATTGAAAACGGTAGTTGCAGTCAAAAAATTGCCCACCGATGACGTAATTTACTGATAGGCATTGAGAGAAAAAATAAATATGATTTCAGGACGCAGGAAGTACTTTAGCTCGTTGATAAATCTCGTCTAGAGCCAGGTTCATTTATTTAAATTATCCCGCTTTTTTCTTTTTTATATCAGTTGAACTAAAAGCCTCCAAGATTTCATTCATGTTATACAGTGAATGAAGAATTCAGACAAATTGTATCAACTCAGTGAAAACTCAAATTGTACCCCATGGTATAATACATAATGAAATACCATTATTCCCTTAATGGGGCATCCTTTTAGATTGAAGGAATGGTATTATAAATACTTAAGAGTGCCACTTTGTTTCAGTAATTAAAAGATAATACACATGAACATAATTTTTTTTTGTCAATAAATCAGAATAGTCAAATTTTTGATCTAGACTTCACCACAAACAAAAATTCAGGGGACGCAAGTGTATTGGAATTACCCTAATGAATATTTTGATTTTTTATTGACAATTAATATTTGGAACCAAAACAGGCCTTGGACTCAACATGCGCCCAAAAAAGTAAAGTCTAATGGGTTGGCATCTGGTGAGTAGAGGGACCACATTTTCTTTAGCCAGAGAGGCAGGTTGTCCTCCAGCTATTTCTGGGCCTTTTTGGACGTGTGTGCAGGCTCATCATCGTGCCAAAACACTACGTTCCTGTCCGGGCAATTGGTCTGGACCCATGGTAACAATGCAATCTCCATTTTTTACTTGCCAGCGTCCAAAAGTGCGCGGACCGAAATTCGTTGTTCATGTTCGAGATGACATTTCTCGGCTTCTAAGACACTTAAGAAGATCTAGTTGTTGTTTTTTTTGTTTTGTTTATATCAATTTTTGTTTATCTTTAGTATTTGACAGGAACAATTTTAACGTATTCACAAAAACCTTGATTTATGTAGCAAAAACTATGTGTAAAGATTTTTTCACCGCACCTGGTACACTCCATATCAGAATTTATCTCTGCCAGAACCAATAGTAATACTAATATTGCATTATTCATTTTTAGTACAAGAAGAATTGACATGAGATGTTTTACAAGATATTCAAAGCCCTAATGGATGTACGTTGGACTTTGACGTGGATATATATGAATATGCAAATACTTTATGTAGATTTATTTATCAATTTATATACGTATATGTATTAATATATATTTATAAAATGCTAAAACCTTTATATACCATAACATGCGTGCTAACATTGTTATCTTTGCAAAGGGAATATAATAGGAAGGTCAAATATTGCTTGTTTATTATTTGAGAATTGACATCCCATTTTATGTATATTTTTCTCAATATATCTTAATCATTTGAGATTGTAGAAAGAGTTAAATGCCTATAGGATCGTCATCCTTATGACTAGACCAAATGACATGATATTATATTATAGGAATAGTCAATTAGTAACACTTCCTGGTTAATAGCTTCTATTTTAATACCTATTATTTGTTAAGATTATATAATTTGACGAAACTTTAATTTCATTAACTCACGCAATTTCATGTTTTGACTACCCTTAAAATTTTGTATAAAAATGTTACTTCGAGGTAATTTGACTTTATTTGATAGACTCATGTCCACGAATCTACTATTATTTGATTATAATATATGTGGTTTGTCAACACTAAAACAATATAAAATGATTTTTTCTCTAAATGGAGTCTGGATTTCATATATTGTATTCTTGAATGAATAATTAAGGACAATTTATATCAATTCATTTTTTTTTTGATTAATCTATTGGAGATGCAACAAAATTGCACTTAAATTTGTAAAAATGTACCGTCACAATGAAAGAATTAGCAATTGATATATTGTCTTTGGAAAGGTTCATATTAGGGACATTATAAGTCTCACAAATCATATGAATGCTTTAATATTTGTTAATATTATTAGTGCCCTCAACTTATCCAATAAATTTGGATACAAAGCATATGATTGATTGAAATCGTTCAGCGAAATATTGGGTTGTTTGTTTACGTCATGTTCAACAATAAATTGGACACTTGACTTTTTCTTTTCTTTTTTTAAAGACTTTTTTTGTGCTAACTCACCACATATGAGAAAAGTTTAATGTAAAATCTGGGATATCATGAAGATTTAATCGCAAATGGATAAAAGTACAAAAAACATGACGAAGCAATTGTAGGTATTTCTTTAATTGAAAAGTGTTATCTGATCTTTTAAATGCAACAATAAAGATCATATATATTGATTAAATACATTGTAAATCCCATAATGGTTCCATGGTATAATAAATAATTGTTTTTTAAAGGATTAAGATTGAATAAGGTGTTTAGGATTAGGAGGCTCGTGCAATAAATATAAAAAAGAGAATGCAAACATCAATTTTAAGGTAATGTTATTTAAGGACGAATATTCATATGTTTTAAATCGTTGGAACATTAAGAGAGAACAACATTCAAACCTTTACCGATAGAGCGTTTTCACTAAGATATCATAAATTTTTGGGGCTCAAAAATGATATTTTTACTACAGAAAATGGGCAATTTTCAAATAAGTCTTGTTGAAAATTCATCAAATAGTTTTAATGAGATAATAATATATTTTTAATATATATTATATAACTAGGTATTTGAGGGATAGATGTTTGATGGACTGTAAAGTAAGTCCTTTTTGGTGTCATTACAACATCCAAATACACATAAGTATATAGTTCGCCATTTTTCTTAATCTTAAAAAGTGTTTTGTCAATTAAAAAACTTGGTGGTTTAGAACATATGATAGATGAATAAAAATATAAAGGTGACAAGAATGCAAAACTGTTCCATTGTCTTCATTTTTGGTATGGTTAGAGGACAGTATTTTGCTGAAACAGCCATAAATTTAATAGCATATTTTTTCCTCCGGATTCTCACATAATATTAAAGAATTCTACTATTATCTGGAGTGGAATAAGGTTTAGTTACTCAACCTCATGTAGGAGAAATCCATTTTTTCTGCTTAAAATCTCATTGGCTAAAGCTAAGTGAGCATATACAACCATCAATCTCTTTTCAATTCATCAACACTTCATACTATTGGTAGACACATACTACAATGAATGTATCTTCTAACTAAACAACACTTTTTAAATGAAAAAATAAATGTTTTTGAATAAAAAAACTTACTTTAAGTAAGTTTTTATAGACATTGCCTTTATCAATTTTCTTCATATCTATGACAATAAATTTTACCTCTTGAAGTGAGGTCTTATCTTTTTATAATGATATGCAACTCACATAAGGTTGAGTGAATAATCCCTGTTTCATTCTTAATATTAGTAGAGCTCATTGATAATTTATATCTAAAAGTAGACCTAACACAACAACTATACTAAACTTCTCAAGATTAAAATATTATTTATCTATTTGTCTGACTAAGCTAAGCAACCAAGTAAATATCCTTGTCATCTCTAGTATTTATTGTGGAACGTTTGAACTGACGTTTTAATTTCCCTTATAATTGAGGAAGACGCCATTTATTGTGCTCATAATTTATATTTTCACTATATTAAATGAACAAATTTCTGATAAATCTTGATGAAACTTCGTCCAATCACTGAGTTAACAAAAATGACTTAATATCTACATTGAATACTACTACTTTATGCTAAGCTAATGATAAACATTGATATTAAAATGAAATCAAAGTAATGTGTACGGAAAATCCCTATGGAATGTCAAAATTTATACATATATAATTTTTTTTTGATCGATTAGGGATAAGAAAAGTAAGATAATTAGGGAAAATATCTTATTATTTTTATTGCAATACTTACTTTTCATCTACACACAGAAATAAGACTGTATAACAAATTTTAAATACATTTTACAGTCAGACAATGAAATAAAACTAGGTAATGGAGAGTAGTTTTTTTAAGCTTGGTTGTTTAAACCCCCAAAATGGCATACATCAACAATGCTGATGTCACGTGAACAAGATGTAGATTGGTTCATACACCACAAATATGCGAATACTTTAAAAAATGCAATTAATTAAATTTTTGTTTACTTCTTACGGTTCCCATATAACATTTTTTTTGCAATTTAAAACTTAATTATTTGGGTAAAAAATAGGCCCACTAATGAATCCATTAAAAATCCTTTTCTTTGAATGAATTTAACATAATACTATTTGAATAAATTAACAACTTCCATTTGGGTAATAAATAGTGATACTTTAAGGATTTTTCCTGCTTACTTTGTTCTTTCAAAAACAAAGTAATTGGGTCTATCTTGGATGTATACTTCAAACCTCTAAGGCTAGTTTTAATAAAAATAATGATATATATTGTGTTACATATAATTACTGATCCGCAAAATGCGTAATACAATATACGCATATCCTAAGGGATTATTCAATAATAATTATTTGAAAAGATCAAAACAGGGTTCTATACATAGACAATACATTGGAATAGAGTAAAAATTATAGAAGAAATAATGATCATAATTAATGTTATTTCATTAAAAATATTTAGTCATAGAAAGATAGATAGATATATCAATAGAATTGTTAATTTTAGCCTCCAGCTATAAAATATCTTTCATTTAGAATATAATTACTTCCTCAAAAAATAATTACACTATATCTTCTCATGAAATCGGCACTTAATTATTTAAAAAGAATATATTCTTTTTTAAATAAGAAATACAGTGATATTTTAATGAGTTTAAATGGAACCTACAAGTACAAAAATGTACTATGTGTATAGGTTTTGTGAGTTAACTAAGATTTGTTCCGCCGATTTGGAAATGAATATGGAATTCTCGTCAAGATTTTTATTAAATCGCAACCTCAACCGTTAAAATAAAAATGAAGGATTACAAAACCAAATATGGTCCGTCAACACAAAAGCAATTATGATTATTTTTGACATAATTAATTGTAGATTATATTTGTATTCTTCGACACATTATTATCCATTTCTATTAGGAAATTATTCTGAGTAACCTTATGGGCGTATTGTTAATTGTTTCTGTTGTAGAAAACGTAATGAGACCTTTTAAAAATACAGTTTTGAATTGGTGATGTTGATTAAATCATCAATTTTCAATTATTTTTAAATAGCTTTAATTCTATGCCTTTGATTGATGTACAAGTTGTAAACAAACAATATACATACTTCTGTCAATGAGGCAGAAGAGCCATCATAAGTTATTTAATATGTGCCGGGAGGACCACCTAGGACATCATGAAGGCCTTAAACGTCAGCGACGTCACAGTATGCCGGTTAGAATTTTTTTGGCTGATGGGGCCAACCTTAAGGACAAGCCCATCAGTGGAAGTCCCACCAACGTGAAGCCTGAAGACGTCATGGAGGCCTTTAAGGTTAACCCAATGATGAAGATGTCAGAGTACCAAAACCATGAAGAAGTCCTAAAGACCACGCGCGTAATTCAGCAGGGAAGGGGATCTGGCCCATTCTGCTAATATTGTTCTAAAGTGAATGTTTAGCAACATGAACTTCTTGTCCAATAAACTTTGACCCCCTCAGAGGCAAGGTCTGAATCCACTGAATTACTCAATTTAGTGACAAATTGAGAAAAATGCCTGCAATATCTGCCACCCGAATATTGATGCCCTCAAGACCTCCGATAACCAGCTCTGGTGGATCCTCAAAAAGGACTACAGTTTCCAATGTGTGCAAGGGGTTTCGGAGGCGGCTGGAGGCTTTAATTTAGGCTGATAGTGGTAAAATTCATACTTAATGTCTATTGTTATAGTAAAATATATCATAAGTTAAAGTTATGAGTATTTTAATAACTACTTAGAGGAAGTTCTCCGTACTTTTTCTACGCCCGGTCCTTAAATAATACAAAATTGATTTCCCCAATAAAGGAATGAGAAATAGATTTTATATGAAAGGCCTCATGGAGGCCAATATAAGTTTCTTAAATCCAATGAAGATTTTAAACTATAGCTAAAATTCTAGGGTAGCTCAACTCGTCCTACAAATGTGAATACAAAGCCGATAATTGACTTAAATATGTCCATGAAATATTGATTTGTATGTTTGTTTGCAGTAAAAAAAAATAATTCAAATTTTCAGTTCAAGATTGTTTTTATGTTTACACAGCACATATGTTAACTAAACCTCTTGTATTTTTCTTGTTGCTAACTGTTGATTATTCTTTATAGAATACTTATTAGGTATCAATCATTAAGAATTGATAATTTTATAGCTATGAAAATGAATGACTGGGTCTGAAATGACACAACATCCATTCGCAGATCTGAATTCTGAATCCTTCAAAATCTCTTCTTTTTAATTTATAGATATATGGTATACGTTATATTTTTCAAAAGTTTTATCATTATTCTTTTATCCTTGAAGAGGGAACATTTAAGTATAAAGTAATCAGTAGTCGTCTGATCATGAAAGAAAGAGAGTAATCATGAGGTTTTGCTCGGAAGTAATAAGTCTAAGTTCTTGCTGAAATCGGCGTAGAACTAAGGCTCGACATCGGAGTATTATGGCCTTCCTATGCGCAGAGGGGAATTTGTGTTTATTTCCTTACTCTCATAGCTCCTTGCCATGCCAGCTAAACTTATACTCCCCCAAACATTCTTCAAATTGTCAGGATCCCTACGTTCATTTTCGGTTTGATTTAGTTGTACAAACCGACATCACATATTTTATACAGCACTGGGTGTATAACTGATAAAAACGTGTGTTTACAGTATAATTTAATGTATTCCTTTGATTGTGTGGATAAACATAGTAATAATAATAGGGACACTAATGACGCAGCCATTTTGTCTTTTGTTGTTCCCTATTGTGCAATAAAATTAAATGTTATATAGACATACATACTTGTACATACAATTAAGACAATATCCATATTCCTCTTCAAGAGTAATTAAAATGAGCTACCTAACTAAGAGTTCTACATAAGTACTTCATGCATAAAAATGTAGGGATGTGCCGAAAAGAGTCGAACCGAGTCCACTCTTACTTTGTAATCCTTAAAAAAGGAAAATTTAATCGCCCATTACGTCATTGAGGTGTTTCTTCCATCTGAATTAGCATAGAGGAAGATAAAGTGACTAAGTGGAGATAAAGGGAGAAGAAGAAGGGGATTTTTAGTCAGCTGTCGCAGGTAGTATGTCTTTTATTAAAGTTTTAGAGAAAAGGAAACAAAATTAGACCATTAAGTGGTTGAATATATTGTACTAGCGGTTCGCCTGTAGTAATCACACGTCGATTAAGGGACACACTTTGCTATAATAATACGGAAAATAACTCCCCCAATAGATCCACAGTGTAACTCTTCGTTTTTCTATGTACACTAATACGAAGCAACTCAATATTGCAATGTTCTCTCCTCAAGAATTAAAGAATAATAATAACAATTTGATAATTTTTTTCAACTTCATGAGCCAGGGAGTACTTTCGTCTCTAGGACGCTACCTATCTGTGCTTTACATATACATGTTCGTTTCTAAACCTCCATCTAAAGTCAGGTTCAGAGGTTGAAAAAATATGACATTTAAAGATCGCGCTCTTTCTATAATTGCTAGCTGAAAATAAGTTTTTATTTAACAAAACTGTCATCCCTATACTTTTATACTTGAACAGAGAGTAAAAGTATAAAGTAATCACAAATGCATGAAATATGAAAAGTAACTCCCGAGGATTTGTTGTAGAATTATAAATGAAAGCCCTTATTGGCCTAAGAGTAGAATTGAATATCGGCATCGCTATAATTTATGCTGCTCGAAGCTAAGTTAATGAAATGTCTTGACAGGCTAAGCTGCTCTCCTTCCAAAAATCGTTCAAATTGTCAGGGTGGCCATGCTGATGTTTGGTTTCTTTTTCTTCTAACATAACGGCGTTTCATATTATTTGAATCTCTGGTCACATTAATGACTTTTGTTAAAAATGTGTCCTCATCTGACACACAAATACATAAACAGATAGACACAAAAACTTCACTTTATTAATATAACATCAAGTCAAATATTTTCTGTACGGACTATCTAGAAGTGGGAAAAGTCCTTATATTGCAAATCCAAATCGAGTTTCAAGCCACTGCTGGCATCTTTATGAAGGATATAGTTTGTACATACCTACAGTTCTATGGTTAATTACTTCCGCTACTTATTGTAGCACGTTCTCCCTCATGCCATATTTGAATATGATATTATGATGATCTGAATGCTTGAATGAAACAAGTTCACTTCTTATTTAGTATTCCTTCTCGACGATCTACAATAACCCTGGTATGTAGCATACATAATACTTATGTATAATATATGTTTGTATGGTACAAATAACGGTCCTTCTTACAACCAAAAAAAAAAACAAGTTTGTTTCTCTCCAATATTCATGGTACACACATCATACATGATAACCAATGAGTCGTCGTACTTGTATTCAAAAAATTGACAATATGTACATTGTATATAGGAAAAGGTATGTCAGACATCCTGTGGTTTACACAAAAAATATCTCCTCTGAGAAGATGATGAAGTAACCTTTATTAAGTATAGGAATATTACATGTCATTTGGTCTATGAATCTAGCACTAAGTTAAAGAGTTTGATAGTTTTTTAGTGTGTATCTTAACTGATTAAAAACCTATGAATACAGTATATTTACAATTTGTTAAATCAATGTCACATCAAAATTTGGGGTTTAACTTGATATTATAGAGCAGGGGTGGGCAACTTCCAAGATATAGAGGGCTATTTTTTTCCAGCAGTATCATTGGAGGGCCACATGACCAGGCACTTCAAATAACTAGATATGACAGACGCTACAAGTGATTTTCAATAAGAACACATTATATATGTATACTGCTTTGTGGCCATGGATTTTGACTTTTTACTTCTCTAATGAGAAAGGTTGACGCTATTATTTGTGTATGGCGCCCCCTTTCGTTCAACTGGATAATTACAAACGTTTTTTGAATTTTTAAAATTATTATTGAGCTTTTTGCGGGCCGCACTTAGTGTGGAGGTGGGCCGTGTGTGGCTCCTGGGCTGCCAGTTGCTCATTTCTGTTATAGTGGGTTCTAGTTCATTTTTGCCTATAGTAATTTAGCCGTTTTCAATGACATTCTACAGAAAGATCTTGAAATCCACTATTTTCTTAGCTCGAATACCTTAAAATGTGCTCCAAATAGTATGTTTAGTGATTAAAACAAGGATTTCCATCTAATAACATGTATTTTTTGAAAAGAAAACCAAAAAATAAAAATATTTTCAACTCGTGAAGATTTTGCCGTAGGACATATTCGCCTATTCTTATATATTATAAGTTCACATTTGACCTTTAGTCTCTACAATTGAAACATTCCTATCTTTCTATAGATGAAGATTTTTACATTTCTTCAAGCCTCAACTTGGACGCCCCTATAAACACTACACCTTCATTATTGTCTCACTACTTTCCTTTCATCTTCTTGTTCTGATCTATAGCTAAGATTATGGTTGCGTCAGTTCTTATTTATTTTGTCCAGTGCGATCTTAGTTCCGGTCCTATCAATTCTTGGGACCGGTTCTTCAGACTTTAAGAACTAGAACTGATTTAACAAAAGGAGAAATAAAGTTGTGTGACATTATGAAGGACCGAACTTTATCAGTTTTAGGATTGAACCGTACTGGACCAAGACAGAACTGAACGGGACTGCCGTCTTCAGTCCTAAATAAGGACCGGCACAACACTAACTAAGATATAATTGTAAAGGCTATTTACTATTACCTAGGAATTAAACTTAATCGTTTCACTTTGATATGCTTACAAAGAAACAGATAGGCAAACATCTACGATAAATTTTAGTATTTACCTGTCTTTTCGGACAGGTAAATACTAAATACTCTGCTTCCTTTTTTTCATTTTCAAGTTAATTTGAATTTATTTTAATTTATACAATATCGATTTGGTATTCTATGCTCCGCAAGTTTGAAAGCCTTTAGCACACTACAGTTCATGCCCTACGAAAGTCAATTGCAGTGTTCGAACAATTAAGACCCTTGAAAGGATTTATTGGTGAGACTGAAATTGTCCAATTACATGGAAGCTATCATTGGCAGATTGGTTAGATTTAATTCAATCATTGATACTCTATATAAATGACATGAGATATTTTTGGCCCCAAAGCAAATTTTGGAGCAAATTAACTGCAAAATTAACGTAACCTATAACTTTTCGGCCAACATTTTTGCCTCTGCTAATTTCACCTCTTGGAGATTTTGCAGCCTGCCTTTTTAGATTTTCAAATTATACCTTTACTTTTAGTCTTTACTGTTGTATTTCAGAAGGACAAAGATAGAAAATAAGAGGAACTATTTCCGATTATTACACAGTTATAGAGTACTCCCATATTTTATATTCATCAATGAGTCTCTGTTATAAAATTCATCAATTTACAATTATATCTTTCTTAGTTTATATTGCCTTTTCCTACTCAATCCTTTTTTTTTATACAATATATCTTATGCTAGACTGTAGGTTGAATATTAATCACCTATCTACCTAAACCAAATCAAATAAAATTCATTTGGAATAATCTTCAATTACCATGTTTTAATATATAATTTTTTTTTCCCTTAGTTGAAGATTTAATTGTACTTTTTTGCTATTATTTTACATGTTTTAAATCTGTTCAGATCTGCCTAATGTCATCAAATGAACATTAGACGTCCATTATATATGAATACTAATTATTATATATAGATATTTATTTCTCTTGTTTTCGTCCATATTCCTAGTGATGAAAATCGTGTGTAACCTAGGCAATTGGAAGAATGTATTGGAGAGGAACACATTAGCTGTCATGGTGGTTCATTAGATCAGTTACAATCAGCTATGACAAAGGAGGAGGGGGAGATGGAAATAAATAAGAATTATTCCGATATCGATCCTCAATTCTATTCTATTCTATATTCATGTGTTCATACATTAAATACCCCCTATGAAAAAAGTAAAGAATATATGATTGGAGAAGGAGGGAAGGAATTTCGACTTAATCAATCAAAATTGCTCGAATGAGTTTCCACGTAGGATTAGACAATCATTGAAGTTTGTATGTTTTTTTTCTATTTAAGCGTATTTATACTAATTTTTAGTTTCAGGAAATAATATTTTTGATGACATAGAAGTTCCTCGCCATGATACATACATTCATCCTGTAATTATAATATAATAGTTCATGGTAGATTTAAGCAAAAGTCGTAGGGCTTTACTTAATTCCTCAGTCCACGGATAAACTCCAAGTCCCCCCTACCCTTCAGAAATACTTCATTAGAGACAAACTCACAAACATCCTCAACATAATGAAACCTTTTATTTACTTTCATGATCCATCAGATGATTTCAATATCTCGAAAAAGTCGGCATACTTCTCCTCATACTTCAATAATATATTCTTTATTTTGCAAACTTATTTTTATATTATTAAAAGGTTGCAATATTTGAATTTCAACTATCTACTATCACTGTCTCCGATATAAACCATGACGTACGGGCAAACTTCATAATATCAGGACCTATTGTATGCACTGCAAATTGTACAAAAATTAAGCAAACATTCATTGTCACAAGTTGGAGCATTATAAATTGATAGTTTTTATGGTTGAAATTAAGTCTTATAAATCAAATAAAGTATCTATACTGTAGATAACCCTCTTGAGTATCTTAACTAATCCCTAGGGTTACAATATATAGCCTATAGTTGACCAAAATATGTACCAATGAAATATTGAGCAGATTATATGATGTAAAAAAATATGTTAAGACATTTTTTTTGGCTTTTTGTTCAAGATTGTTTTTGTGTTAACGTACCTCATATATATATATAAAATCAAGAATTTTAATTTATTCAGTCTTGGCTTTAGTTGGAAAAACTACTAGCAATATTAATAATATTATGACAGCCCTCTTATGTATAATAAATCAGACTTCATCCATCAAAATGGAACTGCGTTACAAGGATATACACATAATTGGGATTTCATCATAAATATGTAAATTAGTGGGAAAATGATGTATTATGCCATTATGATTCTAACCAAATTACCCATGTTACGAATAGTTTTAAAAGTCCTGGGCGCCCATAAACAAAAGGAATAGCTATTTGAAAAATAATAACAATGTTAGGTTGAGTGATAATAGTGTAATCAATATTTTACGTCATTTTTTTAAACTGTCCTTCCCTTTATTTAGGAATTAATTCTGGGCAAAGCTTTAAGTCAAGTAGGGGAAACGAAGACCGCGTGATTAATATTTGCCCAAAGTAATGTTCTACGCCACACTTTTTTTGTCCGCTAGGCACACTGATTATAGAGCGTTGTTGACTGATGCATTAAATTTAATCATAATTGAAGGAGACGCCATCTTACAGGCTAAAAAGTTGATTTTTTTACAACATAAAAAGGACAATTTTCCAATTTTTTGATCAAACTTATTCAAAGACTTAACACATGCATTGAATACTACTTGATGCCAATGACAAACTGTGATATTTGAATTAAATCAAAATAATAGGTATTCAAATTTGCTATAAATATATGAATTTGATCTATTTTTTGGGATCGATTAGGAACGAGAAAAGAGGAAAATATTTTATTCTTTCCATATGAATTTTGAGTTCATTGTTAACAATATAAAAATAAGATTGGTGAACGATGTAATAACATATTTTTATATGATATATAATAAAATTAGGCAATAGAGGCATAATTTTTTCTATAGACAGTAAGGTTTAAGTCCTTACATTATTTGGATCTATTTTGGCATCCTATAGTTCACTATTTTTCTTAACTTTGATAAGAAAAAAAGGGTTTCATGGTTATAAAACAAAGTTGTTGAGGGCCCCAAAATGGCCGATATCAAAATTGTGACGTCATGTGAAAACGCTCTATACTTGCAAATTATTCTATGAATAACTACAGAACTTCCATGCATTTTAATTGAAGTATACATACAGTAAGTAGTTGACTTAAAATAATAGAGTTGAGATTAAAAATCCATTAGTTGTTGTAGTCATACTCAAATAAGTATGACTTAGTGTTTCTTTTCATTGATGGTTATCAGGACCATTTAGGAAGAGGCCCATTCTCACATTCCAAAAATTAATTACAAGATACCTATATTCATTGTTCTATTTTGTTTTTCTTTTACAATATATAAAAACAATTGAATAATAATGAATGGATAAAATCTTGAAGAACCCAAAAAAATTTGAAAAGGAAAAAAAATCATTTGTCAAAAAGTCATCGCATTTACAAAGCTACAAAAAAAAACCAAAACAATCAAGGAAATGAGCATATTCTTTAACTTGTGCCAAAAATAAATGAAGTGTAGTCACAATTAGTGTTGGGTCGGTCCATATTTACGAATATTCGGCCTTATTTGTCATCGGAACCAGTACTTAGGACTGATAAAAAAAAGTTATATGACGTCAAGGATATGCAGGACTAATCTGCATTCTTCAGTCCTAAGTAAGAACGGACACTACACTATTGAATTGTGATGTAACGGATACTTAAATTGTTCCGGTTTAAGTTCGACTTTGTCGGTTCCAGTTCTAGTAGTTCAACAGCCGGAACCACTTGAACCAAAAGACCAATAGTTCGGTATCCCCGATCCATGACATCACTAGTCGTGACCTCAGTCAATTTACAATTTATTAATAATATAGCATCTTCCCCATTTCTTCCGAATGACTTAATGGTTTGTGCCAAGAAAAATAAGGGCTTAAAATAATGATTTATGACCTTTTATACAAAGATGGTTTTACAGAGACAAATCATCTATGTATCTACTTTGTTCATACCTTTAGGGAAGCTTCCAATTTTCATACTTGATCAGAACGTGGGTGGAATCACCGTTAATTCTCTTGCAAATACATTTATTTTGCTTCTTGTAGGCAATGTATTTTTTTAAAAGGGATTTGAACTCCTCTCAAGAAAGAGAGAGAGAGAGGAGAGTGATTCAAAAATAATGCATAACTTTTTTGTGCTATCCACGCCGTTACCTTTATTGTATGTCACAGCCTTCACTATAATAGGAGGGGGGAAAAGGGCTTGAAATCATAGGGAAGTACTTAGACAAATAAGTAATTCTTACCAACTACTCTTTATCTATTAAGTATGTACCTAAAGCAATTAATGAAGAACTTGAGGGATATTCTTTAATGAAAATTCGAGACAAAATTCCTTTATGTAAATAATAAGATGGTAGATAAATTTATGGGGGGGGGATCTGAAAAGTTTCCCACCTCAACATGAAGGTTGTAGCACACATAAATAAAAGCTAGCCACATCTATCTAGCATCAGTTGACAGGTAGTGACGAAAGTTTCAGCCATTTTAGTAGTGCAGTTGTTAGGTAATAGTTATTTCAGTTATTTTGTGTTTTTTTTCCCGAATTTTTGTATTATTTTTTCAACATAGTCTCCTTGAAACTCTACACACTTCACACAAACTCACACAAACGACTGTTACATAAGAACAGCACGCCCAAAATGACTGAAACTTTGGTGCATAACTGTCAACGGATGCTAAATAGATGTTACTAGCTTTTATTTACGAGTATTGCCAGTATTGTACACGTTCAGATAGGAAACGTTTCAGACCACCCTTGTAAATATAGACGACGAAGAATCAACCTTAAAATGTATTCATGTCCGTATGGAACATGTACGTAATAAGGTCAATATAAATTACAAAATAGCCATGACCCAAACAGTTGGCAATCCTTTCCAACTATGTAACTATTTCTCAATAATGGTTAACAAAAGTTCACAGCATAACAATAGCTAATTCGAATTTAATAATAAACGTTTAGAGCACTGATAAGGTCAAAATAAGTATACAAATTGACAGCTTTTATATTCAGGGTGTTGCCCCACTCCCAAACTTAGGAATTTTTTTCTACCTACTGGATAATTTAATATTTAAATGTTTTTCAAAAAATTTAAATATTTGAAATTAAATTTAATTCTTCAAATTTTTTTCCGAAAAATTTAATTTTCTGTAAATAGCGTTGGACTTTTCAAATTGTTATCCACAAATATAACATTTCAAATTTTTTGTGAATATTTGTTAATTTTTTTAGGATAGCTGTGGATTTTTGAAATTTTTTTAAAAATTTAGATTCTTTTTTCAAAAAAAATCCACAACCAAGCGGACGGCCCTGACATTTGTGTACTCGTGAGGTAACGTAATATTCAATTAATCCGTTCTTATTTTTATGGGTGCAATCCTTAATGTAGGAACTCTACCCACCTACATAATAATTGATATATTATTCATAATATTTAATACCATAAAATGTCCAGTACGATGATAATATAAATCATAATAGCTGGAGCTGAGGGGGGAGAGGGAGAAAAACCATTAAGAGGATTCCAATTCCAAGGGTTCTTCTTAAAATGGTAAAGGAACTCCATCCTTTTACGGAAACAATTATATATCGCTTTTAAATAATTCCTAACTTTTGTTGAGAACAAGAAACGATGAGAAAAGTACATAATATGTGGTGAACATTAACACAATCTTAAACAAAAACACGACAAGGAAAAAATGTCCAATTTATTATTCTACATATTACACAAGCTAGGAAGCCCTATAATTTATAGACATATTCTAATTTCTGGGTTGAGTTGTGGCACTCAAAAATATTAAACTTAGTTTAAATCTTTTATTTGATTTATAAGACTTAATTTAGTCCCAATAGAGTCAGTTTCATTTAAAATATATCAATTTATAATTATTTCAGTGGGGCAATTGCTCCTTAAAGGGCAATGCGTGCCGCTGTGACAAGGCTCCATCAGAATATTTTGTTCATGGAAATTGACAATATACATGAACACAAATTTAATCCAGACTGAATTTGAAAAAATAAATAAAAATAATAATAATCATTCTAGTTTGCTTTTGTGTTGACAAATCACATATAGGTGATAAAAAATATTTTAAATTCCAATTTTTATATAGATAAATAAAACTACACATTCTTTCAAGTTCATTTTGAGCATCAACCTTCTTAGTTAATGTATGTATGTCTAATGTAATTAGTAATTAATGGTAAACAAAACAAAACAAAAATGACGTAGCATATAAACAAGGGTAATGGTTTGAAGGTATCTACAGCGTGTCCCAACGAATCATGGATGAAACTTTGTAAATGTTTCATTGACCTTATTTTTTTCCCCGTAACATCAAATTGTATAATAATAAACACTAAGAGTTCTTGTAAAACAAACTTATTCATCTCACCAAGTCAAAATGAGTTGGATGACAAAGGAAATCATCTGTCAGCACTGCTTGACGGAAGAATGAGTTATGACGAGTTATTCACCTTCGTCTCCTGTTCCATGGGTCTCATTATCAAGATTAAAAAGCTGAATACGACAACAAGAACCTTGAAAGAAAGTCTAGAAGTGGTATACAAAACCAGAGGACTTCCTCTTCTTTCTGGTTTCCAAAGGATCTCAAGATCCGGGCGGACGTGTATCAGGAGGTATTTCCATAGTTAAGGCTTACTGTTCCTAGTACAATTATCTTTTGATGCAAGACACTGCCCTCGGCTAAAAAACAAACAACAACAACTCAAGAGTGGTGTGAAGACAATTTAACGAATTTCGGGCACTGATCAATGTGGCCCCGTCCTCACCAGACATTTATTGAGAAGAAGGTATGCACCACTTCCCATGGGAATGTGGATACCCTAAAGACTACCGTTGAGAATAAGTGGACTGATCTAATGGAGGAATACGTGAAGTAGGCCTTGGTAGAGGCCAAGGGTGGTTACTTTCAGATGTAATTGTTTAGATAAAGTAAATATAAAGTCTATTTGTCTTACTCCTTGTACTTTTTCAAGTTAAGTGTGCCTTAGGTATACTAATCAAAAATGTTTGTATGTGTATATGCATGTATGTAAGTATGTCTTAAATACCCAATGCCCATTCTATAATAGTTCATGTCTTCTTTCCTCACATACATATACAAACTGAGTACAAAAACCCACAAAGTTGTACTAACAATCTAACACGTAATATCCTAGAACATGATGTTTCTTTGTAATTGGAGAAGGATTCGTATCCCTTCAGGTTCTAATATTTACATATGTTTACGTTTATGTCCTAATTAATTTTATGCACAGAAAAAGGATCAAGGCAACAATTTATTTGCTTAAAGGTGTTTGTCAGATCTCAAAGCACCTACTTAGAGTAATAATTATCGTAACAATTTTAACAACTCCAGGCCTATCTTGAACCAAAGTTTGTTTTTAGTAATCATGGGCGCCGGAGCAGGGTGGATCAAGAGACTATTGGGCTTCTCACTTTTTGAAAAAGCATAACAATGAGAAATTACATCATCATGATGTCATCAATGTATGACGTTATTTTTATCAAACTACTCCCCGCCTCTCCCCCCTCTCATGAATTTGTTTGGATCATAGAACACCTCGTTAACGTTTTTGTAACTGACAACCTCGCCCTTCAAAAAATGCAAAAAAAAAGATAAATAAAATAACCCGAAATAAGTTGATAGTTATAAATCTTCCCAAGTATGGAATTATGGTTCAATAATTATATAGCATTGTTTAAGATTTCATTCTAATTCAACCAATTAACGCTCAGAACATTGATAATAGTGTTGGTTTTCGGCCCGGACATAATATACTACCAGTCTGAGACCATTCTAATATTTTTTGGGCCGAACTAATTCGGTATTTAAAAAATTGTAGACCTATCTCTTAGAAAAATTCGGTCTAAATCGATCCAAAGGAACAATTCAGTCTAGTTCAGTCCGAAAAAAATGGGTCTAATTTAAAGTTTGGTCATATAAATTATTTATGACGTCATGACTGTTTTCAAATTGTAAACACAGTACAATGATGTCATATGAAGTTTAAACAGAGATAGCTGGGAGAAACTCTCATCTTTCATCCTTCTTGGAAAACGGAACTCCAAATTCAAGCATCTCTTGAGATCGTATACTTATTAGATTTTCAAAGTTATCCAGATATTTATAATCTGTGTAAGATCTTTGTTTAATATAATGAAAACATCAATGACTGTTGATCTATTAAAAAAAAAGAAATTTGGTCTTTCATATAATATGTATATGAGACCGAAAAATATCGGTCCATTACTCCACGGTCTGAGCCCACAGTCTGGCCCATGCTTATTAATTGATCTGGAAAATTACTTAAGACCGAATTGAAATAAAAATCGATGATAGACCGAGTCTCAACACTCATTGGAGAAACAAAGTAGAAAAATCGACCGATGATAACAAAATAGAGTAATGGTCAATTGTGTTATGAATTGATTCCAACCATGGTATTCTATATACCTGGAATAATCACAAAGAATATGAAAGACGTGATTAGTCGAGAAAAAAAAGTCCATGACATTTTTTATTCAATTCCTTCATGAGGGAAATAAAGAATAACAAGCTTATTTGTATGAGTGATTAATCCATTTGTCTATAATTCCATGGTTCCAAGCAATGCTCTAAATCCAGTGGTTTCCCGATGTTCCCGGGAATAATATCCGAAAGGGACAATGAAGGTATCATGAATTACCCCATAGTAACTACGCAACCTCTTTGGATTCAACCTTGTATTAGAGTTTGTCAAGAGAAGGAAATAAAGAAATTCTATACATCACAAAAAAAGTTTAAGAAACTTCATCTTGATACTTCAAAAGGATATTGCAAGGAGCTATGTACAAAGTACGTACGCAATGAAAAGGGTTTGTCTTTTTGAAATTGTGAAAAGAGGCATTAATCCATGTTGTATATCTTTATACGGAGAGACAGTCAAAGAAATATATACCAAATGGGAACATTGAGAAAAGGATTCAGAAATTGCAAAAAAAAAAAAAAAAAAAAAAATGTGAGTACATACTTTGTTCATGGGCTCCAAGTAAGTTTTTTGTAAGCAACTAAATACGTACAAAATTAATTACGTGGTTTTAAAGAAAAATGAACGAATAAACATTTAAAAAAACGGAAAAGTCTTAAGGGGTCCAATCCTGCTTATACACATATGTAATATAACTAGTATCGAACAATACATAAGAAGCAATTCCTTGGTTCTTTTGAGCCAATTGGAGTTATGATCGAGGGTGGACTGTGATATATTTTAAGAGCATACCTACATTCAAGAATTGATTAAAAACAAGTTCATGTGTTATGATGACTGAGAGGCAAGGAGGTAATGATGATGATTCATTTTATATTCCTACATATTTATTAGGTATACTAAGATGATTGCTGATTAGGATACATCATCATGCTCTGAGTGATGATGAGATTCTTAAAAGGTACAGTAATAATTTAATTGATATAAGAGGCCAATAGTTCAATACTTCATTATAGAGACAGGTCATAAAAATTCTCATTTTTTATTAGCTATAAATAATATACATATCATATAGGCATACAGAAACCAAAACAAGGCAGAGTTTTACTTTATGTTTCTTCAAAGAAAGAAATAGAGATGATTTTTGTTTCTACCTATTTTGGTTCATAAAAAAGAATCCTATAATTTTTACAAACTATCATTTACCGTTTTATTAAAAAAATTTGTCAGTACTGGATTATTATAAGTAAGGCTTGGAGCTTTTTCATAATTCTCCTCATTTAAAATTCAAGGCCTTACAATTATAATTTCTATATATTTATTATTGTATTTGGTCACACGTCATAAAACAATTAAAAACAACGGATTCCACCCGACGATTGAGAAAAAAATGCAAATAAAATTTCAAGAGCAAAACCCAATCTATTATTTTAGCTGCTGATTGATTTGCACCCCCAAAAGCTATACCCCATGACACATGACTTGCAAATTATTTGATCAACTTAGGAATATATTCCACGTGTTTCTTTCCCATATGACTATGTAGGCTATTGTCCTTTGGAGTGTTTGTCTGCAACATTGAAGAACAATGACGCTGCAAGAAAGGATGTGTGATTATGATTACATAGTCCTATAAATAAAAGCCCTTTGTATACATTAGTTGGTACATCGCTGTGTGTTTAAAAATAAATTTCAATTACATCACTAAATTATTTTCTCATCCTCTTCACAGTAATGAGTAACTTCTTTTCAAAACAAACAACAATAAAAATATTGTATTTTCCATTGTCTCCATAAAAGGTTAGACCCCTACCACAACTTACATTGGTTAAATGTCATCATATTATTAAATACATCAATCACAAAATGTTTCCTTCTAATATGATATTATATATTGATAAAAGCACTAAGCAGTCACATTTATGATGAATCCTTTCGGTTTGTAACAAATCTTGAATCCACATATTACATGTAATGAGAGCAGGCCGTCACGCAGTTTTTCTGTTCATACATCAATTTCTTAAAAATTCAGTTCATGTACTCTGGTGGGTTCGGGATGATGACTCATCATCATATCCACGAAAGATGAACCACAGTTCCAAGAACTGTTGAGTGACATCAAGAGTCTAAGAGGGAAATAATCTTCGTTAGGCATCTGATAAATGAAGGACTTAATGCAATATCAGTTTTTATTCATCGACGTTTTTTTACTCTTTAGCCAATAACTTGTTCTTAATTTTACTAAAATTGAGCTCTTTCGTCACATGGTCTTTTAAACTTGTATCAAAGATCTATAATGTTCATTTATCAAATGTGAATATTCGTTAATTTATTTCCAATCATCCGTTCGTTTTTTTAAACGAAATCATAACCAAGTGATTCCTTTTTATTTGGTGGATAAAAAGCGTTTTTCTTTAAGTCTATCTGGAAGGATAACGGAGGATATCACTTAATCATCTGAAGTAGTCAACTTTTTCTTTCGTTCATAGAATTTACCTTCGTAATATTTAGTTAAAAGGAGTAACTTAATTGATTAATCCATGATACTCTCAGTGTCCCTAGAGGACAAAATAGTATACAATGAAATTTGTCAGAAATTGATCTCGTGGTTGTTGTTTCGTCAATTGGATATAGCTTTGATCATGGGGTAAAATATATCTTTGGAGAGTCACAGAAAAGGAGTGAAGAAACACAAAGCTAAATGGATACCACATAAAGGCAGGCTTTTCTTTTCAGACACTATTCAAAAATGAAGGATAAGCATCAAATTTCCACTTAGTCTTATTTAAGATAAATCCCTCCAGCTTGACAACAAACTTTGATTTTATGTTGGTATGTGGTTAATAATAGGAACCTTTCTCAACGACAAATTCAAATAGCCATTATCAAACATGGAAGTGAGGTATTTTACTCCATTAATTATATGTATTTTTTAGTGGAATTTGTATGTATGTGGGTCCAATGATTTATTGTAGATAGAACTCATTGCTATATATGTTTACTTCGGAATAGAAAAATGTAATTGAATTTTTTGAGTACATACTAAGTAAAGTAATTAAATCTCGGAAGGGGACTTGACCACACCTTGTATGTACATAAAGTGTATAGTTTTTATATTTATTCATCTTAGGAAATTGTATAAAAGACTCCTTGTAATTCAATCCCTCACTTGGACCACACGTTGTCATAATATACCGGGCGTAGAAAAAGTACTGAGCCTTGCCTGGTAGTATTCATTAAAATACTCATAATTGATCAGGATAATGTTCTGGATATAAAATTTTATTTTTAATATTTTTTACTATAACAATGCACATTAATTATGAATCTAGCCACCATCTGCCTCTGGAACCCCTTGGCAACGTCTTCCTTTTACCTCCACTACTAGTAAATGGGGGTCTTTAGAGCATCAATATTCGGATGGTAAACATTGCAGGCCTTCTTCTCTATTTGTCACCAAATGGAGTAATCCAGCGGATACAGATCTGGGCTCTAAGGGATCCAAAGTTTCTTGGACCAGAAGTTCATGTTGCTGCACATCCACTCTTGTACAATATTAGGAGAATGGACTAGATCCCCTCCTGTTAAAATGCGTCCGTGACCTTTCTGGACTCATTCATGGTCTTGGTGATCTATATGAACACATTTTCATTCAACCCAAGCAAGTAGTTGGCTACTGGTAATCGGTATCCAACATGAAATCCAATTGGATGCATTTTTTCTCCAGTTGATGCCAAAGCCCCCAACATTATCACAGATACCAGATGTTTGGTCTGGGTGACTGTCATGATGCTCTTGTCAGCCTGGCCAAAGCATACCACCTGATCATTTTGCTTTTGTAGACGGCAGTAAAAGTATTTTCATCAGAAAAAAAAAATTACCTGGTCTCTATTGTGCTTCAGATCATTCAAGAGTTGTTGAAATCCCGGAAACGGAGTTATGTTTGACGTTGGGACAGGAGTTGCTTCTCAAATCTTCTAAGCAACCTTCCTCCACCTTTTTCTTCCTGGCGTACTCTGAAATCTTCATCGTTGGGCTGACATTAAAGGCCTCCATTCACTTTGTAGGGTCTTCCACTCTTGGGGTTGTCCATAAGGTTGTCTCCCTCAGCCAAATGATTTCTGACCCGCCAGACTATGGCCTTGCTGACGTTTAAGGCCTTAATGATGTCTAATGTGATCTTCCCGGCGCAGATTAAATGGGATATGACGGCCCTTTTTGCCTCCATTGCGACATAACCGGAATTTTTGTTTACATCAATCAAAGGTTTAGAATCATAGCTATTCAAAAATAATCGGAACTTTAAGATTTAATCAACAACACCTATTTAAAACTGTATTTTTAGAAGGTCTCGTTACTTTTTCTACACCTGGTATTTGATTATAATACCATCATAAAAGCAGATTCTTAGTACTTGGGTCCATATTAGAGTCCTTTTTTTCATTGTCTCGGAACTTTCAACTTGGTACCTAAAGTACTCGAAGCAATATGACAGTCATTTGTCTTTTGAAAAAATTAGTTTTTTTAATAGTTAGATTCAAAATCATTTTTAACAAGGAACTATATGGACTTGTACTCGAAATATTTTGTAGATTTTTGGCCTTTGTTCTCATGAGTTGTTTCAAAATAACGGATATTTTTTGAGGAGTTTACGTTCTCCTAGATTGTAGTATTTTTACATACATACACGGTCCAACTTAGTTATTTAGATGAAATAATTCTGCATATACTACCGTTTGTCTTCTTTTCTGAGAGAGGGGGATAAGGGCTATATTTAAAGAGAGATGTACAGTACTAAGACTTGACTTGGTCAAACCTCTGATTCGGAAAAGGTGAACTCGAATATTTCAAACTGGGATAGTAGATTAAGTTGCCACGATATCAATTTCCAGTATCAAAATTAGTATTGGTATATACAACAAAAATGCTGTTAAAGACAACTTTCATATCCACAGAGATTAAGACATTGTGGGGACAATACTGTTAAGATGGATTGTTTTACCGGTAAAAAAAAATCATATATCCAGTGATTTTTTTTTAGAATATTATTCAAAATTAAAATTTTTCCTGGTACATGTTTTACCGGACATGAGCAGTATAGTACTGGTACAGAGAGCAACACTATATTACAATTAATATGATACCTATAACAGTAAGAACTCATACTTTACAAGACAAAGATTGACTCAATACAAATAGTGACTTGGGTTCGAGACTTGCAACTCAACCTGGACTTGAGTCCATACTTTGAAGATTTTTGACATGATTTGATTGCACAATCAAAAACTCAAGACTTGACTTAGACTCAATAACTAAGAATTTCGACTTAAATTGTACTCCAAAGCTATGATGTACTGAACTCAAGAACAAACCTAGAACTATGAGAAATATGAGGACTCGAATTGGAATCCATAAAAATATGAAAGAACTTGATTTGAACTTCATAAAAACATTGAAATACTTGATTTACATGAGACTCGACTTGAACATCCAGTTTGGTGAGACGGTCTAGGCCTGAGGTCTATAATGATGACATTTTCCCACCTAAGTCTATACCAGCTTGGACTCGGAAAAGGTGCCCTTCAATACAGCTTTAAGAATCCTGTATCCCGTTAAAAAAACACAAGTCACTTTTGCTGAGTGAACTACATTTGACATTTTGCTCAGAGGTAATTGCGTTGCTCACATAAAAAATACAACACAGGAAATTGAAGTCATGGCATTATTTAATATATCATATATACAATACATATAGGCATTTACAACTGATTCTTTCTGGTTGTCTAACGGTAGGAATAATTAAGGAAAATGAAGAGCGGAAGGAGTCCTTTTTCTTCTTTTCAAGAAGATCCTTTCATTGTAAGACAGTAAAACATACCCCATGGATAATATTTATTACTTTCATGTGTCGATTAATACAATTGATTGATATGCAGGAAAAAAATGTCTTATTATTTTGTGTCAAAGTGTTGTTGGTGCATAGTATGTACCAAGTACTTCCGCATCATTACTTCCCAAAAAAAAAAGTCGTAAATCTACGCCATGACGCATATTTAACTTTATGAAAGTGATGGCAAATACATACAGACATACAATTTATAAATATATGTCTGTATGTACCCCTATGTACATACATATGTATATATTCCCGCCATGGAAGGGTTTCAAATTTCAATTCCGTGTTGTGTACATTCTTATTTGATTTTCCTGGTTTGGAGTTCATACTTACTAGAGTTGTTTTGGTCCTTAATATGGGACCAAAACACCGTCCATTCCCTCTTATCAGTCCTTGAAAAAGTCCTAAAAATTTGACCGCCCTCGCCAAGACATAATTTTCAATAATAATATATGAAAGTACCTCTATCAGATTACCATTTGAATTACTTTAGTGTACCTTTAAGTATTGTTCATGTACGAAAATAACATAACAGTATTATTGTATAATTTATACATAATTAAAGTATTGAATATGGATTGATGTTAACATCCCAAGATGAAATCTGTGATGACTTCATTTTACAAAGATCCTTCCATTCGACTGATTTTAAGTCTGTTCTTAAAATTTAGAACGTTACGTCAAAAAGTTTGACCATTCGGGGTTGTACATATATCGGTCTAGAGGTTCTAACGGCTCCGATTTTTGAACTGCTAGAACTTTAAGCAACAAACTCAAATTAAAAATGGATAATATTGCTTATACGTTCTCTGATGGTTTTTTTTAATATAAAAAAATGTAGTTCCAATTATTAGGACCGTATAATTAGTACATATATAGTTTGAGCCGATTGCTGTATCAAGACAGAAAGTGTTGAATCTGAATCCATTTTTTGATCAAAAGCTATTTGAATACTTTTATGAATTATACACATTTTAACGTTCGTGTCGGTGGGCATGGTAGATATGAGCTATTTCTTTTGTATTTTCATGATGGAGACTCTCAAATATACAAGGTCAGGCAAGATTGGCAAGGTTACATAAACCTTAAAAATGAATTTTATGTAAAGGAATAATGACATGTATTTCACATATATATAACTTCCAGCGGAGAAGTAGTGACGGGCCCTGTTCAAATTTATAATTTGTAATAATTAACCCTATTCATTCCCTTCGCCGATGTTGACTACAATTAACAAAGTACGTTTCATTAGGATGTTTTAAGTTTTTATATATTAATCAGTTGGGCATATTGTTATTGGTGTTATTGACAGGCTTGGAAACGTTCAAACCTTTTTCTATTAGTTCGTTTTGCCGTTTATTTTTGAAAAAAATCAGTTCCTCTGTTGATTCTTTCATTTTTTAAAGAAAATACGAAATTTAGCTGGCTACAAACTAACTCACAAATGACAACATTTTATCATATACCCACATGATATTATTATTCATGATACCCTCGGGGCCCATATAGGACGAAAAATATTCTTACGCCAATTCCATTTGGGTGATAATTGATCATGTCACCGTCGTTTTATCACTTGGTTTTAGCCCTATTCTTTGGATAGAATATGTCTTTGTAGAAAAATAAAAAGTAATGAAGAAATGAATGGACGTCGTTCGCAGATTTTTCTTGTCAATCATTAACACCGTTCAGGCTCTCAGGGTTTCAAAAATGAACAGGGCACATTTTCTGCTCAATATAGTTTTACACTTAAGTATAATTGCGTGGCAAGTGTATTGGGAACATGTTGGGCCAAAAACCAGCATGGTACCTCTGATAAATGGAAGAATCTTTAGAGGAGAGCAGCTTAGTGTCATGACGTTCATTAGATCAGCTGTGACCAGGGGGAGGGGGAGATTGACATTAATAAGGACATAGATTGGAATGACTCCAATGTTGATCCTCAATTCAAACCAGAAATTTACAATTATAACTCGGGGATAGTCTCAATCTTTTATGGGGAAATGCAAATGTTCAATGCGGTTTCGTATAGATCAATAAAATGTTCTATGTATTAGAGAAAGAAACTCACTCCTCATAATTTGAATAATAATGATAGCAGCTTAGACAATCAAAATTCACTTTTCAAGTTGTCAACTCCAAAAACCCAGACGAGTTCAAAAATGTTCATCACTGGATGTCGAATATTCATTCTCTATTGTGTTCATTCGATTAACACCATCTGATTTGATTTTCTTGGCCCTGATTTTGTATACATACATATAAATTATGATGCATGAGTGGGATCAAGTGACTTCCTCCATTACATTATTATACTTATACATATTATGTACTCCAAGAAAAACAACAACAAAGCAATAATAAAGAAGAATTAAGAGGGACGCCCTTTGAAAACAATTTTGTATACATTATTATTAGAGCCACCACAACCCCCATCTCTACTTAATTTATTGTTTGACTACTCCATTCTATTTATTTTATATAATAATTTATGGGATTTTAAAACGAAACTCAACTAGCAAAGAGTGAGAGGTTGTGCAGATATTTGTATCTTTGTGTTATTCCGTGAATGATTCATTTATGTATCTATATTAAAAAAGCAAAAAGGTTCTCTGTATGTTTTTTTTTATTATTATGTAGTGTCGTGCCTTAAATACCTGTATGTTGATGATTCATTTGTAGCAATCAACATGATTAGTTAAAGCTAAGCCAGGTAGCGCTCAAGCGACTAAAGCACTCCCTGGCTCATTAAATCATATTAAGTTCATTCTTCTCATGAAAAACGGTGATAAACACTGTTATCTAAGTAAAGTTTATCTCTTAGTCGGTGCGAAATTACTCCAGTTAATGCTGGATACTACCGTTAATAATAATTAATTAAATAATCTTCGCGTTAATAGTGGCTAAGGCAACCAAAGATAAACAAAAACAAAATGGCGAAAAACATAGTATTGGAGAAACATTGCTCAATTTATTGCAGAGCTGGGGGCTTGAAGTTCTGGACTATATGTTCAGGACACCAAGATTATTGAATCTCTTATCTATTGTAGTGGACTGCAAGACTCGATACTTGCGACTCACTATAGACTTGAGTCCATATTTTGAACTACTGCAACTCGATTTGATCTCATAATCAAAGACTCGCGACTGGACTTGGACTCAAAAACTAGTTCATACTTAACCTAATAAAACCCTAAAATATGATAACTATAGACTTGAAATGGACTCAAAATAAATCTTATGACTCGAAAAAAATGTTTGAGAACTTGGACTTGTAAGCAAGAGCTTGAGTCTCGACTTGGATTTGCAATATAAGAAATTTTATCGAGCTCTCAATCACTACAGAATTATAAACAAATAGTCTTTTCAAAAAAGTAATAATAAAGTTTTTAGAAGGACAAAAAGTCCTCGATTCTAATTAAATGCTCCATCCAAATAATATATACGCCTAGGGCTCACGGAGTGATGAAAAGTTTAGGAATCACTGGTATAGACAAATGATGTACAAAACATTGCTTTGACTCGTCTTTTTTCCCTATGAATGATCAAGAGTGATTTGAAGTGTGTGAAAGCCATTGAACCTTGAACTCAGCATTTTCTGACATCATGTCGGGATTTTGATATCAAGATGATTTATTTGTTAACGTTATTACTCGCGTGTATAATCCGAATAAATACATGATTGCTTTATTTGGTATGCTTATGATCATATGCTCTGAAGTGGGCCACCCTAGGCCTCAGTATATATACGCATTTACGCCCAAAATTAATCTAATCTCCATCATCCAGCCGTAAAAGGTTAACCCATCCATCCATACATCATCATAATGGCATTATAAATAGATCTATTTATATCTGCATGTGTAATCAATGACCCTTTTAACCCATGGACCGCAATTAATTTGTAGGACTAATTGTACCTATAATATAATATACATAATATATTTGTTGCAAAGTGATGATGAAGGAGCGAGGAAACGTATAATGAATGAATTAATTAGAGGTGTAATAAGACTCACGTTTTTAATTACAATGGATATGCTCTTCTCTACATAATTACTTTACATTTTGGCATGTTTTATAATGAATTAAGCATGGAGTATTTGCACAGACTCTTAAGGTCGTGACTGTATTGTATTTTTTATTTGCTGTAATGCTCTGTGCTTTCGTACACTACATTAGTTATATAATTAAATGTAATTTAATGTGTAAAAAGATGTAAAGATCCTCGCAGGCTGTGTTTTCAAATATGTTTCAAAACTAGTGCTGTGTCGGCTTTAGTCAAACCGAATCAAATTCATAAATTTGATATGGAAACAAAAAAGAGAAACAATTTAAGTACTTTTGGCATAATAGAATTATTTTTGTACTAGCTCCCATAGCAAAGTAAGTATCTATATTTTTATATTTTTTGATACTTATTCGACTCAAGGGTGGAGGGTTACGTTATTGACGACACAATTTGTTTATGATTTAATGGCGCTTTAATAAATGGTTACAATATAAAGGTAGTATAGAACCAAATTAAAAGCGTCTGTACCCCGTATGAATATAATACCGGTATACCGAACAACATGTAGTTACTTATCCTTAATTTAAAAATGAATATTAAAGTAAATACTTGTGTGTACTTTGTGCATTATTGTCGATAATTTTACTTTGCTTTACATGCAATAATGAGTTATTACTTTTTAACAACTGTAAAATCATGCAATTTTTTAAATGTCTCCTTTAATTGGTTAGATGTAGTTACACCAATTAAATATACATAGCAGAGACGCAAAACTTGCAGTTGTGTCGAAAGACACGTTTATCCCCGTTGATTTCAATTTATATGTTTCATTACGCTGCCATACTACAGCTCAAACAAAAATAAACAAGTTTTTAGTTATTATCACATGTATCTAGGTATAAAATGACTCCTCTACGCCACCAAGAAGGCTGCAAACACCATTGGCATCTCCATCCGGACCACTTACAACATAGAGAAGTCAATTAAGGATGGGAATGTTGTTGAAAGGTGTTTACAGCACAGAATAACCAAATACGTTGTTCAGTAAGCTTCTTCACTCCTCCGTCAATCGAACAATTCATAAGGAAATAGTTGTATACCCATTTCTACTCTGTATCCTCCGAAATTAGACGAAACATATGACCAATATTATAAAATTACTTAGAGACAGCAGTATCAGGAAATCCGAAAGAACATTTGATGAGGCTTAGTGACATCGGATTTTTTTGGGATTTGAAAATTGCCTCAGCATTTGAGTCTAGTCGTACAATCATCAACACGGCACTATCTACAATTCCTTAGAGTTTAAATAATTGACTCATTCCTTTGCAAAACTGAGGTCCGGTAGAGTCACATAAATTCATTAACATTCAAGTCTGCAATTCAAGTCTTCAGATACACAATCTATGCAGGAAAAGTTAAAGCAATGTTATTTACGATTCATTTCCGAGATCTCACTTATCTTCTTCTAATTAAATTAAATAATGATGATAAATACTAAGTATTATTATAATAATTATATATTCATCCAAAAGATGCAAGAAAAAGGGAACTCATGATATACAATAAACAAAACTGTTTATTCAAAGTGACCCACTTAGGATGAGAGAACTTGTTTCATATTTCTAAATAGATAATATTATAATGAATGATAGATGTAAAAATTTTTATAAATCCCTGTGAGTATGAATCAAATAGAAAATTACACGTTAGCACTTTGATAGACGACTTATTATGGGATGATAATTAATCAGAAAAAAAATAAAAAAATAACTTTATGACAGAGGACTACATCTGCTGCAGATGTCAGGCCTTTCTGCTGCCGTCTGGAACCCATCACTGCCGCTAAGGCGGTTACATTGATAAAAGAGAGCTGAGGCATACATCTATTTACAGTATTAACTTTGTTGAAGTTCTATTGTTAATTAATAGAATATATCTTTTTGAAGTTTAAAATTCAAAGTGCATTACTCATAATATCCTAATTTTAATTTCTACATAGCCACAGGAGGCCCATATGAAAATGACTAGAATAAAGTTGGATCCCAGAAATAACTACCTCAGGACTAAACATATTCCTAGAAGGACACAAATTTGCCTTTGAGCTCAAGCAAAACTTCAGAATGCGACTTGATTTTTTAATTTTGATAATCACCATACAATTTGTGCTTCGGTCACATGATGCAGGATAGCGTTGTTGTTTAGCGGGGTTTAAACTTCAGGCTTTTGCTGTAGTTGATGAATTTACTATTTTAATTATGTGTTTCCTAGTTAATTATATTTTAAATCTCTGAGAATCATTCTGTAAAACTTATTTTCAAAAAAAGGCAACGCTAGCACTCAAAATTGATGTTTTAGAACAGATTGATCTGTTTACAGTAATACCTTATAGGGGGAAATTGATACGGAACTCGACTGCTGTATTGGTTCTCGATGCTCCCTCAGGAAAAAATTATTGTCGAGTTCCAGTGAAATTGCAATTTATCATTATTGCAAAACGAGACTAATCAACTGGTGACCTATGGTCCAAATCCGGACCACCTGTATTATTTGGACGTAAATACAGTTGAATAACATAAAGGTCTAGGTGGCAAATTTTCATTGTTATGAATGTAGATTAGAACTCCTCTGATTTGATCTTTGCTCATAATAATTGAATAACTTTTTGGTAGAAAATACGAAATTGTGTTATTGGTACTCTAGATAAAAGGGTTGAAAAAAAACATCACTCATTATTGGGTCCCCCACAAGTTTCGTTTAATTACCGATTCATTTCAATGCTAATTTCTTAGTTAAAAGTCATTAGATCATAATTAGTAGGTATTGGTGGATATAGTGTTCTAATTACAGAGTGGTTGAACTAGGACGCCATGCCTTCAAATGAAGCATAAATACTTTATTTTATTCTACTATATCTGAAAAATTTGGACACATCCTTTATTTTTTTTGCTAAATAATTTTTTACTTTTTTAAATATCTGCCCCCCCCCCCTTTTTTGATACTAGAGAGGAGTGTTATAATGAATATATTTTAAGAAAAATGTATTTTCTATAAAAAAATAGTCATAAAATATTATTTTTAAATTTTTTGCTTGTAACATACATATATAAAAAAAGTTAATTAAATATATATAAGTACGGGACTACTGTCTATCTGATCAAAAAGTTTTTTATATAAGGCATATACTTAGATATTTGGCTAAATGGCCCTCCTTGCATAGGTGGAATTGGAAGGGGGCAAGGGGATCATGTCCTCCCTGTTTGTCAAAATTCTTTATAAAAACATACATATATGGATGGCCCTTAACACAAAAGCAAGTTAGAATGTTTTTTCTTCAAATTGAGTGTGGATTACTTTCGTACTCTGCGACGAATTGTCGTTAATTTCAATCCCCAAATTATTCTTGTTAACCATCTGACTATGCCGCTAATTGCACTTAAAGTATACAAAATCAATCGTTCTAATAATAGAATGAGAAATAGATATATTTTATTTAGAAAAACCATATCGAGTCCAATACAAGTTGTATAAATCAAATAAAGGTTTTAAGATATAGCTAAAACTCTGAAGGATCTTCATTCAACCCAGTCATTTGTACGTAAAGCCTATAATTGACTCAAATATGTCTATGAAATATTGGCGTGTATATCAAATGAAAAAATATATTGAGATTTTCACCATTTCTTGATTTTTGTTCAAGATTGCTTTTATGTTTACAACCATTATATACCAAGTATATAAATACAAATAACAAATGTAAGCCTTCTTTATGCTCCCATGATGGTGAAATCCCCAAAATATTGTTTCTAATAGTAGCTGTTTGGATTGCACATCCTTAATCTGATCGGGGGGATGGATAATTTATGTGCGTTTATTAATATTATAAATTATCAATTGAGATGTGTGTTTAAATAAGATATTTTTTGCATAATAAATATATGTAAATTGCAAGAATGCAAATTTAACCGTTATGAAAAAAAATAATCTTACCTTGCTATTATATTAGTTGTTTAGAATAAACCTTATTTGATTAGATTTAAAAACACTTTTTGATAATAAATGTATCTATTTATAATTTCCCTGGAGCAACAACTTTATCCAACACACTTGAAAATCAAAGTAAGAACTCTTCCAAATAAAATATAAGTAATGATAAATTCCGTTAAATGCCCAAGAACTACAGAAAAAATGCGTCAAGTTTTTTGTTTTTTTTTCCTTCTTTTTTAACTTATAATACATATATATTATATTATTCCATTCGAGGTCGTATTTATTATTATTTCTTTAAGCCGGCTTCACTGCCGTGTAAGCGCCTGTGAAGTCTATCCCATGTACTTCAACGACAACACAGCTTCTTCGAGATCTCTTCCTTATAAATAATAATACTATTTATGCGTAGCTCTTTTTTTCCTTCTCTCTCTACATATTCTTCTTTTAAATGATTATAGAGTTATTAAATTATATAAGGAGTAGATAAAATATTTATTAATTTATATCCATAATTTATTTATTAGAAATATTCAGTATTAACTGTTAGTCCATGATAGATTTTTAATTAAGTAACAAGTGGTTACATCACTAAGGAAGTGGACCACTACCTCTTGTACGACTACGTTTTACAACCTATCATTTTCCTTCTCAAAACATCCTCCCCCGTATCTACCCTGAAACCCCTATTCTTTGTAATCATTAGTGATTAACTGGAGGGTTTTTAGGAATTGGTAATCTGGAGAAGAATGTTCTTTTCCGTAGCAATTGTAATTATTATTTAATTTCTGAGTAGTGAAATTATTTTCCTAAATACATAAATCAAATTATATTAAACCCTAGATTGAATATTCATGTGTGCTCATAGAAGATGAAGAGTAACCTTGATGATTTGGTGCAGAGTTATAGTTGTAAGTTTCTGTTGACTCAGAGTAGAATGGAAGATTGACATCGGATTCATTCTTGCCAATTTCCTTTTTGTTTCCTTCTCCCCCTCTTCCCTTGTCACATCTGATTGTGACTGATATTCTCATAAACATTTCTCAAATTGTTAGGCTAAAAGAATGTTATGGTTGCTAAGAGCGGTTCTTGGTACATGATACTCCTCTGAGTTCGAATCAGAAATAAATTTCTAATTAGGAGATGTAAAAAGGATCAACAAATATATTCATCTAAAAGTTAAACCCTTTGACTTCAGATCTGAGAGACCCTTTCGTTAGAGAGGATGAAGTAAAATATATCAAGAGCATAAATTACTGAGTCTTGGGGATGAGTTTTCTATTAAGGTCAAAGCAAAGATACGTAGTAATAATTTCTACTTAATTAAGTCATCAACGGTCCAGGTGTGGGGGACCAATCAAATCGTTACTCTCTAGATCTTTACTCATTATATATAAAAAGATTTGATAATATATGATCATTAACTAATTCTTTGGGTAGTTCTCAGGATAGCCTACACTCTGCTTGTTACAATCTCCTCCACAGAGACGAGCTTTTCCATGCTGAAATAGATTATAAGAAGAAAAAATGATATTGCTTGATGCATGAACTTGCCTGGAGGCTTTCCAAATCCCAGGTAAAATATCAATAAAGTTTGAATAAATTGAAGTGACAAATGTTGACGTCAAGAGAAGTCTGATACATCACTAATACCTACGTCAGTGTTAAATTACAATGATGTTGGCATAGTTGTTAAAATATTGAATGTTTGGTTTTATGGTTGTTATTTGCTATAATTGGGCGTAAAATGTTGAGATAGATGTCTCAGAGAGTTAAATCTTATTAATTTAAATTTAAATGAATTTACCTTTTTAGTTGAATTGAATAACAAAGTAAATTCTGCGAATGGAGGGATAAAAAAGCATCACAATTTATTAAGTATGTTGTTGTCAGCTGCCATTTGTCTGTTTCCATAATCAGTATTATGAACTCTGATTGGTTGAATTCAAATTAGCTCATGCTACTACGGTGTTGTGAACAATTTTTGAAAATAATTGCATAGTTATGAAAAATTGATTTTGTGTCTTGTTTCTCTTTACAAATTTCTTTATTATATATTGGACCAAAATATTTATGAAAAAATATGTTACTAGATCGTTATAAATTATAATTTACGTAAAAATTAACTTTTACAAGTATATGATATTTTTCTTCAATGGTATTTTTGTACCTAAATATTTGATTTATTTTAAAACTTACTATTTATGTTTAGGATCAAGATTTATTTCATACACTTTTTTGAACATTTGTCCGTTTTATTAAAATAAAATTTCAACTCTAGGCCTCCAAATGAACGTCGATAGACTATTCAATGTTTTTATTAGCATAAAATATTGCATCATAATCTAAAGTGACGTCATGTTGTGCACCACGAGTTGACATATTTATGTAATAAAGTGGACGAATTTACAAAAGTCTTGATATACTTTTCTCTGATGGCTTTAAAAACATTTGTATTGAATACGACTTGATGAAAAACAGTAATATTTGAATTAAATGAAAATAAGGATACCAAAAACAATTAAAAAATGGTTAGAATTGTCAATTAATTACGTTTTGGATCAATTAGAACGAGGAAAGTAGGATAATTAGAAAAAAATATGTTATCCTTGAAAATATAATTTTCAATTTATTGCCTAAACTACATAAATCAGTAAATATATTGATGTAATAAGCAAATTTTTGGTACATATTAGGATTCTGATATATAAATAAGCTCGACATTAGAAAGATAGACAGTGAATGTTCAAGTCCTTTTATTGGTTGGCTCCATTTTGACATCCAAAATATACAGCAATTGCATAATTGTTTCCCTCACCTTAAGAAGAAAAGGGTTTTTATTCTTATAAAATTTGTTTCCTTAGGCTCCCAAGATGGTTGACATCAACCATGCTGACGTCGCATGAAAATGCTCTATTAAACATATAATTATTAATTTAATTGCATCACGCAACCTTTCATCCTTTAACAGACAAAATAAATGTCTCAAAATCAATTGGTAGCTGTAAGACAATTATTTCAATCTATAGAATTACTATTCAATATTTCTCAGATTTTGTATCAGAGGAGAGACTGTTGGTGTGTAGCTCAACTGCACCCCACACAAAGAAGTCTATGGGATTGAGGTCTGATAAGCTTGGATGCCAAACACTTGCTAAAATAAAGTAAAAAAAAAATACTGACAACCAGATCTACGTTATATTTGCAGTGTGTCATGGAAGAGAGTCTTGCTGTCACCTCCAAACTCTTCTAGTTCCTTACTGATTCTCCAGACAAAGGAACTGTCAAGATGTAAGAAGTTTGCAATCTCAACATTGTCTCGTCTTGTGTGGATTGCAACAAATACTCTCCGGGTTTTCCACGATTTGGGAATAAATACTTTGTTGTTCGATGCCGATTTTTAAACTGATGCTAAACCATTCTGGCCAGCTGCCAAAACAATAGAGAACGTAAAAGCTATACAGCTGTCACAGGCGCTCAAATTTTGATGTTAAGCAACGGATGCACGATGTACTAGATATGTGGTCGTAAGGATTAAATGCTCTTTCAATGGAACATTGTTCTATTCAATAAGACGAAGGGGCAGGGAGAAAAAAGTGGCCTAGCCTCTTTGTCTAAAAGATACATCTTCATATATGTATGTACAAAGTACCCATACGCATGTAATTTTAAATCATAATTATCTTGAAGGTACATAAATGTTCAAGTAATGATCCCTTAGGAGCAGCAATTAAATGAATAATATATCTACGATCGTTTATTCTTCTTCTTCCTTTTAATTCGTGCCCTAAGACAAGATTTTTATTCTTTAATGATCATCAATCATTGTTTATATAGTAGATAATAATAAATTGAGCGCTCCCAATTACTTCTTGAGTAAAAAGGGGGAGCTCTAGGGTCAAATTGGGAAATGTCCATTTTGTTCAGAGAATCATCCATAAAATTTATTTTGAGGTGAATTATTGATTGAAGAAGAAAATAGTATTACAATCCCCCCCGGTGGTCCTCCCTTCAATCCTACACCTATGATACCGGGTGGTTCAATGAAATCTGAACACTTACTAATTCAATACTTAATTAAGGTTAAGTGATACAAATTAATTTATGTTTGGAAATATTAAAGTATAACCAATTAGTTACAAAACAAGACAAACCTGAGCTCAGACGGGATCGACGAATTTTGATTCGCACAGTTGAAGCAGTTGGGCGTCCCTAGGACCACTGTCTACGCTGTCACCAAGTCCGAAACGTTGTAGGTAAATAAGGACTCTGTCAAAAGGCCAAACTGGACACGGAGGAGTTAAATAAAACAGACCAGGCCAATCCCCTCAAGTCCATGAGGGCCCATGCAAGAGACCTTGGGGTTTCAAACCAGACTGTCTATGTTATTTATCAAAAAGTGGCTAGAAAGAGCCTTGTAATTGTGGAGAGGCCACTTTTAACAGCAGCAATGAAAAAAACTCTTTTTCTCAGTTGTAAGACTTTTTTGAGTTATTTTCAACTCTTTTTTCGACCCTTTTGGCACACATACAGCCCTAATGCCAACCTCCTCGACTACACATTTTGGGTCTATGTCGAGTGGAATGCCTGAATTGTCTATCATCCAAACATCGAGGCCTTCAAAGCCACTGTTGGCCAGCACTGTGACGCATTGACAGAGGACTACATCTGCAGCGGATTCCAGGCCTCTGCTGCCACCTGGAAGCCATCACTGTCGCTAAGTCGGCGACATTAATGATTAAAAGAACTCTGACATACATCTATTTATGCTATTAATTTTGTAAAAATTATATCGCTAATTAATAAATTATATCTTGTTGAAGTTTAAAATTCAAAGTGTTCAGATTTGAATGGACCACCCGGTAAGTGTATATCCACTGATGGGATAAAATCAAATTAGCTAATGTTGAGCTTTCAAAAATTTCCTTAATTATGTTCAAGAATAGTCCAACAGCTCGGAAGAATAAGTTTGGCACAAGTGTTGAGTTTTGGTAAGAAAATCCTTGACAGTTTTTATATTTGTAGGACCGAACTTATTTGATCCTTAGAAAAAGTTTCATTTTGATTTAATTAAATAATTTTTTTCACCAAAATACTACTAAGATATGTAATAATTGGAAAAGTTGGACTAAAAGTTAATTTACTCATTTTCATATATTAAAACCCCTTCCCCCATAGATTTATTGTTGATGCTGTCACTTGTGTCTCCAAATTGCGAACATTAGAAAAATCTTGTCAAATGTTGTTTAAAATGAATCATATATACGTAATCACCTGCGTGAGGCTCCAACCAATAATTTTTTCAGTAGTAGTATTTATCTGCCTATCAATGTTTTTAAGCCACTTCAGTCAGGCCTCCCCCATAAAAAATTAACCCTTTCTCCCCCTAATAACAAAGCCCTGATTACAGTATAGGTATGTATAATTTGTAAAAGTCGGAGGAAAAGAAAGTGGATCCATAGACTGAGACTCTAAAAATCGATCCACGTTAGATAACGAATAAATTTTGGTTCACAGTCTCAGACCATTCATTATCTCTGCCCAAATATATGATTCTACAAAAAATCACTTTAAGGGGAGCCAAAAAAATCGGTAAAGGACAAAATCTCAGTACAAGCCTTTTCCCCTGTTATCTTATTGTAGGAATGTTAACATCGTAATATGATTATAAATAGGTTAAAACTCATTTTGTCCGACATTGAAAATAGTTGCCATGTATAAATATATAAATAATGCGAACGGCAGAGTTGATCATCAAAGGATTTATCCTTGCTACTCTTTTATTAAATACCCTTCTTTGAGTCAACGCATATAATTAATAAATTAATGGAATACCAGGCACTCATTCATAAAATTGATTAAATTTTTTAATCGCATTAAAAGATTAACATTATTATTAATGTTTATCATATGAAATCAGGATTATTAAATCGATTAAAAAGCCATAGAAATTCTTGGTCCAATGATTATCTTACCTAGGTATAAGGTAATACAGAATTACTATTGAATATTGTAAGACAATTAGACCATAATACACCAATATGCATAGTTGCAATTGAAATTGGTAACCAGGAGAGGTGCATCAATGTTTCTCAACTAGTGTGCACCAGACTTCTAAATTTTTGGTTTGCTGGAGAGCTGACTAGAATAACTATAACTAGAATGGGCACTCAATAGAGCACAAATTCCTCACTTAAAGTCAAATTGAGTTTTGTACCTCTTTTTTTTCTCCAAAGTTATGGTTGATTATGCATTTTTTACGTTTTGTGTTACCTTGACCTCCCAAAAAGCATCTTACTATTATCACAAATTATCTTGCTAGCAAGTTTAGTCAAAATTAATTGTTAACTTTTGCCGTAATCTTGGTGACTAACAAACAAACAGCCGTCAAAACTTAACTTTGTTGAAGAAGGGAATATGTGAAGTAAACGGACTTTTTGGATTCATTTTAAAATACGAGTACATTTCTAAATTTTAACCCTCAAACCGAAATCACCCTAAGGCTTTCAGTTTTTGTGTGTGCTGAAGAGTTATTTTAGGGGGTAGGTATTACCCGGACCGATCCAATGGTCAAACAAAATAAGAAATAACCTCATAGTGTTAAGAGAAAGTGTATAAGTGTATATACGAGTAAATATGACTATGAGAATCAATGCCGCCTACTCATTAAGACCTAAAAATAGATTTGTTGGTAAATATTAGATGTGTAAAATTGATATGATTATACACTTACTCACAAAAATAAAGTCAAATAAATTACATTTATTTGATATTATATTTCATGATTAGTACAACTTTATGATATATTATACCTTGACATGTACAATAGCTAGTTATTAAATATAATGCCAAAAGAATTATATCCATGGTTTGATTGGTTAGTTAATGAGGTGGGACATACCGATGGGCATAGCTATAATAAGTGGCAAAAAGGGAAATTAGTACTGTTGGTAAAATAAAGTCAGTCAAAATTTCTCCAGAACAAAAACTCACTTTGTTAAAAAAGATTATGAACTTGAAAGTACTTATAATTGTGGTCAACGCCTATAAAAATAATGTATGTTGTCAATTAAAATGTGCATCTTTTTGCATAAAGCCACTATTCCTCTAAAACTTCTCCTTGAAAATTATTTAAAGAGTAACAGAAAAAGGAAAAATTCACATGGTATTAAAATACTAAAGTTCACTTTATTTAACAATGTGGGATAATATATCTGTTTCTTATGTTTTAATAATCTATATGCTAGTCGTAGTAAATAATTCAAATTATTTGAACACGACTAACTCCAGGAATAATCCAGGGGAACAATTAGAGAGGACATTTTGAAGAAATGAATTGAAGACAATTATCAAACTTATCTATGAGCACAGAATCCAAAACTGAGCTCAATTTTTCTCTCAGTCATCTGAATTTCGAAATATCTGGGATTATTGTATTTGGGGGCTAATATTGTTCAATGTCATTTTTTATACTTACGACTATCCCCAAATTAAAAATAGGATTAATAAAACTTATATAAATCTGTTTTTATTGCTTCTGTATCTCGTTCTGAACGCAATATATTTCCATTTTTAGGCAGAAAAATAATTTTGTTATTTAATACTCAACACAATAATACACAACACAAGTATTAATATTGTACTATATATGCAGCCCGGCAGTGCATTTTATACGGGCTTCTAAAATTATTGTTTAATCCACAGTAGTGTCTAATGCAGTACAATTAGAAATTAATACAATGAAAATAAGTGTCAATATTATGAATTATTTCAGAAGGAAGTAGGTCATTGCCATCTCGAATTTAAGACTTGGTTGATTGAAAATGAGGCAAGTGCGAGTCTGTTTACTCGTGATGAATATGGTATATAGTAAATATCATACTCAACTCACTCATGAACAATTAAACCAGATAATATGGATTGCCACAACCAGATAAAATAATAATTTTAAAACTTTGATCATGTGTTATTATTTACCGGCCAATTAAAATTAAGGCAAATATTTCATTAGTGTAGCCCGTGAGATATTTTCTTCATCTCATCTTGGTTAACAGCAGTTGAAACTCTCTGCCTTCATTTTTTTTTTTTTTGGGGGGGGGAGCTTGGTTTTTGGAATATTTGGAAATTAAATGCAAAATTTATTATTTTTTGGAAAAATATTTCAAAAAATTCCATATGTATTTTAAAAGATTTAAAAATTATTTTAAAGTATTAAATTGTTTGAAGAAAAATTTAAAGCTATTCACAGAAAATTAAATTTTTTGTCGAAGAAAATTTCAAACAATAAATTAAAAGAAAAAAAATTAAAACTCCATAACTATTCCATTATTATTTAGAAAACAATTTCAGAAATTAAACTTTTAGGAAAACCATTTCAAAAATTAAATTTTCAGTAAAACAATTTCAAAAATTATTTTATTTGAAAAAATTCAAATACAAGCTTGTTAACGGAACGCCAAATTGAACAGCATTCCATGGAGCACACGTTCAATGAACAGAATGCTGAACGGAATTGAATTTTTTTTAACACAGAACGTTGAACTGTAAAAATCAGAATTTAGCGTTTTGTTCCAATAGTACTTACAAAAAATAAAAGCTACTATATTTTTTTAGTTTTTTAAATATGATTTAAAGGGCTTGTAAAGCAAAGATTGACGCTTGAGTGTCCTATTTTGTGGCAATGGCACCCAACCTTAACTCGAACATATGATTATATGAGTTTTGACCAGTTCAATAATTCTGAAAAAAAACCATTGAACGGAACGCCAAAATGGAAGAACAATTACAAGCCTGTTCAAATATTAAACTTTGTAGTAAAAAGCTAAAATTCCTTAATTTGGGGGGGGGGGGCTACAGGTCCTCCAGTCCATCCCCTGCAGACGTCTCTGGCCTTAGACTCTCTTTAGGTACACACAGCTAAAAACCAAGTTTGACTAATGCCAATTATCAAAGCCACAAAGTTGCCCTATTTTGTATTCATTTTTGATAACTTAGTTACTTAAAGGAAGAGAGGGGGAAAAAAACTGCATCAAACTAACTACCTCGTAAATTTATGATGACAGTTATTGGAGTATATCTTTGTATACATATTGTATTGTATGTATCTATTTATGCAAGTCAATAACGATAACAACTTGAATCCTGTTCATTTTTTTTCTGTGGTGTGGATATGGCTTGAAGCAGTGGTCAATGTACATGAATGTAACATACTTCATTATGCTTGCATATTTATTCGTATTGGGACTCGACCTGAATATCTTTGTACGATCTGAGACCCTTATAATTTTAACTAATTCCGTCCTATTTCAGTCTGGACCGGTGTGGTAGTAGTATTCGGTTACAAACAAATCGTTATTCATCTCGGTGTCAACTCATAATAGTACACGGAGGCTGGAGGGGTAGTAACCCCACCCCTTCCCCACTAAATTAAGGATTTTTTTGCTTTTTAGTAGAAAATTTAATATTTGAAATTAAATTTTTACTTTTTGTGAACAGCTGTGAATTTTTTAGAGAAAATTTCAAAAAATTTAATATTTAATTTTTTAATTATTTTTTCATAAAGATTCCAAGAACCAAATATATATACAATATATAAATAGATATAATCCTGCAGAAACCCCTGACCTGATGGCTTTTTGGAAAAGAAAAAAAAATTATATTTAAATTTTAGAAAAGGAAATTCGATCTAAGAGTTGTATAAATCTGTTTTGAGATTGCATCATAGCTAGATACGTCATATAAAAATAGAAACCTGTAAGCAAAGGCATAAGCACGCCCGCTACAATTGGGGGTAGAAGAACGGAGAAATAACTACAATGACATAATATAAGTTGATAAGGCCATTGGTCAACCATTTGTCATATTTTTATGTGAAAAAAAGTATTTATTCAGATTGAAATAGTCTAACATATACCAATATTAAAAAAAGTCAGAACTCTGAAATTCATAAATCATAACTTTTTATGAAATTATTTAATTCCAATATTGAGTCTATTGCATGCCTCTATTTTTAGGTATAGATATACATTCGAGTCTTTGAACCTCATAAACTGTTTGTTTTTTTTTCTTAAAAAATATGACAAATGGTTAACAAATGGCCTTAACAACATATGTTAGGTCATTGTAGTAATTTCTGAGTTCTTCGACTCTGTTTGTAGCGGGCGCGCTTTAGTTTTTGATTACAGGTTTCTAGTACTATATGAATAAGTATAGATTGCTTTTGGGTGCTGCTAGTGTTGCGTAAGATCAAGTCAACTGCTGTATACCTCCCCATCTGTATGATATAGTTATACTTAGTGTTGTGTCAGCCTTATTTAAGACCATAGACTACGGTCCAGTCCAGTACGGTCCCACTTGTCGGTCCTTAAAGAAGGCAAAGATAACCTTTTGTGACGTCATTGAGGGTTATTTTCCTTTTTTTAAATTAATCCGTTATATAATATAATATAAAGTACAGTACAAAGGAATTCATTATTTTTTTTATAGATGGCGTTAATATGTGTATCTCGTGTTTGACCTATAAGCGATCGGTTTACGCTGGATGGTGTTAGAAAGATAAAATTTTGTTCTAATAAAAACGTATATTTTGTGATTGTTTTGACTTAGTATTAATTGAGCGTGCTGGGATTAAGCAATTTTTTTATAATTATTTAACTTCATATATAAGACCATACACACACTATAAATTAAATATCAACTTAACACAAACATCAATTATATCAAATTCATTAGTTATATGCAGTTAAATTAATACATTAATATCCATTAAAAAATGGTTTATGTGGATATCTGTAATATAAAATTGTTAATATTTATATAATTATTAACTGAGACCAATACCCCTTAAAGAGACGACTAAACCTCCCATTATAACTATCAGAAATAGAAATGCAGGTCAAGATTAACAAACAACGCTTCTTGATTGGATATTATTTGTCAACAGTAGGTCAGTAGAGTAAAACTAAAAATTATTATGTGGCTAGTGGTGGGACTCTATTTGAAAAGGAGTCCATGATTTTAATCAAGGTGGATACGCAGCTTTGGATTCCGAGTGGAATTAAGCATATTTCTTCATCGTGTTGAGGATTTTTTAAATATATAAAGAAAAGAAATACAGTATCGTTTGAAAAACGTCTGGGCCCAAAGATTTTAATCTTGGTCCAGGATCTGGGGTTTGGTCTGTACCGAAATAAAAGTTGCATTAGAAAAAAAAAACACTTCAAAACGAATTCTAAAAAAATCCGTCTCTGACCGAATCTCAACACTAATATTTACTAGATATATATTGACGTAGATGCATCTATGCATTAAAGCCGAAAAAAGCTCTTTAATGCTGTTTCTTATCTTTACTACCTTTTCATTTCATGCTATTACTTTGTTCATTACTGATGATGTGCCCATAAATTTTTTAGCGAATTATTATTGTATTGTTTATGAAATTGGTCTTTTTTTTATTAATACTTTGAAAAAAGGTTATCAAAAGATTACTAAGTTAGTCGCAAATGCAGTCGTTCCTCTTTAGTTATGGCTCCTTTGTGCATCACATGCAAAGTAAGGAGCTCTATTGTTAATCTATTGTATATTCTTGAGATGGATATGCACGCAATCATTTCTTGGAAACTGTATGTAGTCATTATAAATGGATTTACTTTTAATAACTAGGTCCTTGACCATTAGGAGAACTTGGTCTATGCCCGAGCTTTAACGTAAAAATAAGGACCTTACCTTGTACATAATATGAATTGGGATGACATTTTTGTTAGAAAAAAAAAGAGTATGTAGAATAGGCAGGAAGGAGACATATAATACTATTGAGTTTACACCCTTTTTAATATCAACTGCCTCTTATATGATTTTGAAGTGAGAAGATGGATCACTACTACATAGAGGAGAACCTTCAACATTTAAAAAAGCATTAGTGCAGAGAAAATATTTTAATTATATTAAGATTTAAAATTTTAGTATGCGGTTTAAAACTATTTTCACCAAAAATAGGCGAGAATGTTAACTTCAGAGGGAGAAGTCAACTCCACGAAGACCTATTAAATAATGAATGAAAAAAAAAAAAGCATACGCTTTTTTCCTTTTCTAATTTATATACTTATTTTTTACTTACCAAAATGCCCACTCAAATTATGAATAAAAAGACTCCATCCCCTAACTACGTGCCAGAAGGGAGGACGAGAATGTGCATTGTATATGACACCAGACACAAAATTTATTGTCAAGTTTCAACATTTAAAAACAAAAAAAAATTAAAATTAGAAAACACCACCCGCAAAAGGAAAAAAAAAATCCCACTCGTAAAATGATTTTTCAAAGTTTACAGGATTTTTTTCTAAAACTTCATTAAAGTTGATGAGATAAATGTAAAAACAAATACTTCGTTATAAAAATTCGTCAGATCAAAGATGTTGGAAGAACGCGACTAAGGGCTTGAGGAAATGGATTATAAATACCTAACAAAAAAATTTAATTCCTAATATTTTTTATAAAAGACAATGCTTGAGGCCAAGATTTCATTACAAACATATCAAGATTTCATTTGTGAAAATTATCAAATATTAATGTCAAAAAATAAAACATTATATCAAACATGTCAAATTTAAAAAAAAAAAGTTTCAAATACAGTTATTCAAAATTAAAAATAAATAAATATTATTATTCAAATGTCATTTTGATAATAATATAAAATTATGTGCTAGACAACCCTTGATGTAAATTGCTTTGATTTACAATCTCCGCTCGAGGAACTAATTAAACTTGTATGTCAAGGTTTTATTGTATATTATTTTATCTTTAGGGTATTATAATTTCAACGTCAGTTTAAGGAAATGAGTTGATTGCTTAACTTTTTTTTATGCAAAAATATTTCTATATCATTTATATAATTGGAATTATCTTAGATTGATGATAATTAAAAGAATTTGACGCCATCAAAACATTAGTAATAATGTTGACAACATAGAAGGCACTTTAAATATTCTTTTGTTTGATCCTCACTGTATTTTCCTATTGTTTTGGTTAGTTAACTTTCAGCTTCATAAGATTTACCTTGCTTTTACACAGCGGGAGCACTCTATATATTTTATACCAAATAATCGATTAGTTATTAATGAAAGAAAAGAAACAAAATTGACGTCATATTATACCCCTTTTGTCAGCTGATTTATTTGCTCAATCGGTCTTAGATCTGGCTCATTCTAAGTATTTATTTATTTATGAAACTAAGACTTTATAATAGTTTAAAACCAGCTAAACAACTACGATATATTTAGATAATAATAGTAACGTGCGTCGGTTGGACTCTAAAGTTTTGTTTTGCCTCATAGGCAAAGTTTTATCCACATTTTGCTTACAATTCCTAATATGCTGAATATTGTGGCGATGGTAGACTGATCCAGGGTTCTACTGTATAATTATTTATTGGGTTTTCCCTCATAATAATTAATTCGATATAATAAATCATTTATTTACTTTTTTTTTTAAATAATAATGAATATCTTTATTAATTAAATATTAATTAGGAATGTCGGAAATGGTTTAAAAATCTAATAATACACACTCACAAAATTTAATTAAATCCATCATTTATTAATTCCATGGTCGTAATCTTCTGTATTTAAAGACGATATGCCTAGCCATTAAATACGAGGATGCATCACCCATAAAATTTTAAAAAAATCGTCTTTGATGCTACCTATATGTATTACCATATAATAGCATTAATTAATTAATTTGCAATCTTCTAAAACTATCTCATTAATTACGCTTGAAGCTCAAGGACTTTTTGACAAGAATCAAAAGACGTATACAATATTAATATTTGACTAAATTAATGAAAACAGCAATATATTGAACGTTAACATAAAATCAAGCTAGAATGTTCTTTCTCAAAATGGAGTCAGGATTGCATTTGTATTCTTTGACGAATTATCCTCAATTTTTATGAACAAATTACTTTGATACGTTAATTTAAAGCATCACAATTTGCACTGTAAATAGCAAGATATAATTTTCACACGTACAGAAATACCTAAAAATAAAGTTTGAAAAGTGCCCTTTATAAGTTGACTCTTGCATGATTCAAAGCAGCTGACTCTACGTATTCTGAACTTAAAAAAGGTATGACATAGGATTTATATACGTATATATTGATTTATATAAATCAAGGGCCTTGGTTTAGAATTTGTGTCATTTCAACCTCTGTCTTTGATACTTATTTTGATCAAATTATCAACTCAATGATTATAATAACTAATAACGATTATCTAAATAATAACTAATAGTTGGAAGGAACCAAACTACAGTAGAATAGCTACCATATGTTTGTTTCAAATTTGCCTGTTGCTTTTGGCAGTCGAGGTTCATAATGGATAAAAGGCCAGTTGTGGTTTTGTCCTTGTTATTGATCCTTCAACCATGTAACCAATTTTTAAGCGCCCTCTACAAGGCATCATGTTCAGTAATATTATAGTCAAGTGCCTTAGTTTATCATTTAAATTAGTTTATTAAAACATTAACTATTTTTTATGGTAGATTATAGTTTGCCAATATTCTTAATTTAAGCCTAATAAAATACATATTTTTCTTAATAAACTGAGATGGTGTTTGCGTCCGATTTGGAAGTTCCTTAAAATTTAGGACCGAACGGAACGTCGAAATTTTGAAATCAATTCCCTCTTATTTCTTGGCCATCTTAATTCATTCCAGAAATTAGAATAAAAAGGCTATAATTCACCAAAATATATCTAATGAAATAATGGGGTGGTAAGTATAATCTAAAAGATAAATTGGACGTTTCTCTTTTTCATTAATTTTGGTCACGATTATTTTTTTGTGATAACTCACCACATACTATGAAAATTTGCAAAAATATTTTGCATATTTTTGTAGGTATATTTTTTTAAAAGAGTTTATGCTTCTTTATACCAGAAGAGATTTTCTAAGAATTGATGATTCATAGGGCTTGAATATATGAATGAGTAAGATAACGTCTTTATATGTTGAATCTTTTTGTAGGGCTATGAGGGAGTGGAGTTCCTTGGCTGTGAGCCAAGGGTCATCCGAGTATACAATGCATGTATATATATATATATCGGGTGTTGCATGGATCTTCGGACAATCCTCTAATTATATCACTCGAGGTTGTGTGAACCAATTTAAAAGCTTGATTGGATCAGAAACACGAAGTTTATGTTTGTTTTCCAGCACCGTATGTCACTCTTATGGTAAGCTCATACAGAGACGTTCTGATCAAGAGCTATGTCCTTCTCCGGGCGGGAATCACCCTCAGATACTTTTATAACCAGCTCAGTGTCCAGGAACACTGTTTACCTCGTCAATCAGCGAATTGTAACAATGATGAAGAAGCCTCAGACGTAAAACCGACAGCGAAGGTTCAGAAAAACTTATAAGCCAAGTCGATATGCCCCCCTACACCCGTGACTAGAACAAGCAAGGCTTTACGCTTAGGTAGTAAGTAGAGTTAGAAGTATAAAGGACTCCGTCAATGAGCATTGGGAATGCATGAGCGAGGAGCATATGTCCAATGAGAGTACAGCTTAAAGGCAACATCATCGCTTCCAAGGATGACCGTATTGAGAAGTAATTCTTCTCAAGAAGTGTGTGAAAAAAATAGATAAAATATATTAAAAGCTGTACCAACATGCTATAGAAATGTAGGGGCGTCTGCAGGGTTATATTTGGGGGAAGGGTTGGATTGGTTTATGAAATTTTTAAAAATTTCAAAAATTAATATTTTTGGAAAAAAATTTGAAAAATTTAATTTTTCGGAGAAAAAAAATTCAAAAAGTAGCTTTCAAAAATAAAATTTTTTTACAGCAAGATTACAAAAGTCCATAGTCATTTACAGAAAATGAAATTTTTTGGGAAAAATTAAATTAAATTTTGGATTTATTATAAATAAAAAAATCCAGTTTCACATATTCTAGTAAAAAGCAAAAATTCCTATGGCCCCTCCAGCCCACTCCTGCGGACGCCTTGAAATGTATGTCATTGAAATTATAACTGAAAAGTATCCTAATTCCCATGCAACACCCCGTAGTACCGCACTAAATGAACAATAAAAAAGGCAGGATTCTAAAAGATTAATAAAATATAATACTATTCGGTCATCTTTTGGAGCCGTTGTGCTATTAATAGCAATTTAAAAACAAGAAGCTACTTTAAAATAAACCTTTTTAAAGTGATATTGAAGATAAAGTCAAATTATTATATTATATTCTATTATTTGATTTGAGGATGGTAAATTAAATTGAATTATTTAGATATACATATTATTATCTACAAAGGTATATCGTTTATCCGATTTGTGCAAGAACATAAATAACTCTGTTGAATAAATCCTTATAAAATACTAATGATTAAAATATCTAGATTTATTTTGTAAAATACGAAAACCAAATTTGAAAATATTTCTATTTAAATATTACTAATCAAGTAATAATACAAGCATAATAAATTCCTTACGATTGAGAAAATGACTTCATCAACAACCAAATTAATCAACAAAAATATACTTTTGGCTTACTGGTTGAGAGTTTGTAAATAGTTTTTGTGTTACGAACGTATCTGATGTTTGAGAATTTTTGATTTTTCGAGTATGTTATACTACTTATTGGTTAGATACGGCGTTTAAGCGAAGCTCACTCTCTTAATCATCAATGTAGCCACCCGTCTCCCGCTGCAGATGTAGACATCTGCCATAGAATCCCAGTGCTGCCTGACAGTGGCTTTGATTACCTCGGTGTTTGGAAGACAGATACTACAGACCTTCCCCTTATGCCCAAAGGGTGTAGTCAAGGGGGCTTGGATCAGGGCTTGGGGGAAGTTTCAAAAATAGTTCAAAAGACTCATTCAAATGAGTCTTGCAACGGAAGGAATGAGTTTCTTTCATTACTGGTGTCAAAAGTGGCCTTTCACCCTCACAAGGATCTTTCCATCCACTTTTTTGATAGCTCTTTTGACAGTCTGACGAGAAACTCCGAAATCTCCTACATGGGCATTCATGGACATGAGGGGCCTGGGCCTTTAACTCCCCCGGGTCCAATTTGGCCTTTTTGAGATAACATTTCAGATTTACTGACGGCGTAGACAGTAGTCATGGAGACACCCAACTGATTGGAGTGCGCAAATGGAAATTCGTCGATCACGTTCAAGTATAATTTTCAATATATCGAAACATGAATTATTTGAGATTCCAATGTACCACCCCACCCGACTATTTATTGGTTTGAGCCAGCCTTTGAGTGAGTAATTGATTAGTTATCTAAAAATATTTCCCGGTCATTTTTTTCTAGATTGTCTTGTGTTAACTAACTACATAATATGTATTAATAATAATGGAATAAATAAACGGTTAATTAATTCAAAAATAATTTTATAATTTTGTGGGTGGATATAATAGTGATGTGAATGGGATGTTGCCTCATTTATAGCTTATAAGAGTCGTCATTGAGAAGGGAGCTTCAAAAATCCATGTTTTTATATTTTTTATTATTTGAAAAATAACGAGTTTATAGATGTAATAATACCTATGGGCATACGACCGTACATTGCAAAGTTATGACTTCATGATAGGCATAAATATGTATGTATATATATATACGAATGGGTAGAGGCAAAAAGTTGCAGACACGATTCTCTTCATCGTCATCAAGAGATGATTCATTTGCTATTTGGACCATGTGTTGCTAAATTAAAATTTTCTTCGTCACGTAAAAATATAGACATACATAATTTTCATTGAGTATAATTTATATCTGCTGTCGTTTTAGTCAGTTGGACCCGTTGACACTGGGTACGTTCATCCATTCACACATTTGTCCATTTGTTTCCATTCAAAATGACAACAGTGTGATCCAAATAGAACGGGCCTTGGACCTGGATCTCAATTACCCAAGTACGATATAAATAAACTTGTACTTTTTTTAAATATCCGAGGTCTGAGACCCCAAGCAGCTTCGTGTAATCGAACTTGTACGGATCCTCCAAAATTAATAGTATTTCTTAATAATTCATCCTGGTTATAGAAATAGATATTATCTATATTGAATCTAGCATCTCTATTTATCTTGATTAGTGCTTGGATTCATATCTACATGAACAGTTGCATGCCATCGTTATGCCAAACGTCGTTACATCTCGAACATGAAAAGGTACAATGAAATTGGTTGTAAAATCCTGATGTTTTTACTTCTTTTCTGGTGATCAGTGTTCTTAACATTGATTGGTTGGATACAAATGAGTACTTAATCAGCTGTGCACAATTATTGAATAATATTTCCATAGTTGAAAGAATTGCCTAACCAGGGGCGTATGTAGGATTATATTTTGGGAGGGGCTGTGTTTTTCGAATTTTTTGGAAAAAAAAAAACCAAAAATGAAATTCTTACAGAACTTTTTTTCTATAATACATATTCAAAAATCCACAGATATTCACAAAAAAGTTAAATTTATAATATTCAATTTTTTGTAAAATTTTTTTTAAATTTTTAGTTATTTACAAACAATTAAATTTCAAATATTAAATTTTCAAGAAAAAAATTTATAAATTATTTTTTTTTTTGAAAAATATTTGCAAAATCCATAGTTATTCACAAAAAGTTAATTTTCTGAAAAAAATTTCAAATATTACATTTTCTAAAAAAAAAATTCAAATATTACATTTTCTAAAATAAAATTTCAAAAATCTGCAGCTATTAACAAAAAATTAAAATCATAATATTTAATTTTATGTAAAAAAAAATTATTAAATTCATAGTAATTACAAAAAATTAAATTTTAAATATCATTTTAGACTTCCAAAATTAAATTTCAAGTATTAAATTCTTAAAAACAAATGAAAAATTGAAATTGTATGAAAAAAAAATTTAAATATTAAACTTTTGAAAAAAAATCGCAAAATTCATAATTGTGCAAAAAAACTTCAAATTATAATTTGTTTTGCTCCACTGCATAATTTTTCCGAATGACCAAAAAAAAATTATATTAAAAAGCGAAAATTCCTTAATTTGGATAGAAGGGGCTAAGCCCATTCTTGCGGACGCCCCTACTAACTACCAACTGTTTCATGACTTTTTTTTTGTTCCTTGTCGGAGATGATTTGTAAGATAAAATAAAGGTAACGACGGGTGCAGTCAGTATTATAAGAAAAATTCTGATGTTATAGCATTGGCTTATTCATTGGGCATCAGTAATCAGTAAATATGTAACCTTAATCCGAATTTAATTTAATTTTTGTCTAAACTACAGATAAAACGGTTATAAAATTCGAGTCAATTATCAATGAAATTTTGTTTTAGGATCAGGATTCGAAAGTTTGGGTATTGGAAATTTACTTGAATATTTATGTTTAAAGATGTGAACCGAACTGGGTTCGAGATTTTGTGGATCCGTTCTATGTTAAACCTCAGTACTCGTAGCAGACAAACAGTAGTATCGTCAGGGGCGTTTGCAGATTATTTTTCGGTGAAAAGGGGGGCGCAAATATTAAATTATTTTGGAACCAAATTTCCAAAATCCACAGCTATTTACAAAAAATGACATTTTTTGAAGAAAGAAAATTTAGTAATTTTTTTTTTTTAATAAAATTTAAAAAATATTCAATAGTTCAATTTCAAATATAAAATGTATGAAAAAAAATTTCAAATATGATACTTTTTTTTGGAAATACATTTCAAAAAACCAAAGCTGTTCACATAAAAATTAAAATAAATTTCAAATATTAAGTTTTCTAGTAAAACGCAAAAATTCTTTAATTTAGGTGGACAATAGCCCCTCCAGCCCACGCCTTGTGGACGCCGCTGGGCGTAGCCAAATAAATGTGGACTAAAATTGATCTCATGCTCATCGTTTGCCTACAGATTCTAGCATAATTCCTTCCGTAAAATATGTCTTTCGGAAACACAAAAAAAGGCAAAGAAATTTACAGCTAAATGAACACCCTTACTAATTTTTTTCTTTTCGGGTTCTCAGGCGCTCAAAAATGAAGGGAAAGCCACTCATTTTTGGCTCAATATCCAAGTTTTGTCTTTATTAATTATTTAACTACTTTTTTTAAACATTTTTATTTCTAGATGCCCCTCAAAAAGAGTGCATAATATGTTGTAAGGGGTCAAAAACTTGTTTTTTGTTCTCATTTTGCATTGCATTTTAAAAGCAGGAACGACATTAACTGTAGTTTGAATTTTGAAGTTATTATTTATCAATATTTATTGTGCTACATAAATAACTTGTCAAAGCATGTGTACATGTACTTATGTGAGAAAATGGATTTAGGGGGAGGGAAGGAGATATTGTGGAAGGTCAACAACACCTTGAGAGTTTAACCTTGGAAGAAAACAAGTACCTACATACCTTTAAGTTAGATGGGACACATTGGTAATTTATTAATAAATGAGTCCATAATATTTATTATTTATATAGAGTGTCTCCTCCAAACATTCATTGACTTATCTTTCAGTAGTAGGTACTTTACGGTTGGGCACTTTCTTTATTAGTATATAGGTGAATAGTAGGAGAACTTTCTTTTTCTCTAACATCAAAAATCTACTACTCGTGAAAAAGAAATGATATTTTGTCAACTACATATTCTTTGAAATATTGAATAAAAACTAACTTTTATTATTTTAGTCCTCTGGATGAATATTTTGATCATAACAAAGCAGTCACTCAGTCATTATTTTGCTAATTTTTTTATCATTTAAATTATTGATTCTTTTGCAGTCTGTTTACATAATTTTATAGGGATTCAAAACTCAATAATTGAAGAGATATTGTAGCACTCAGTACAAAAGGACAACGGCAGTTTCTGAAAGGACAACCGTCCAGGACGGCATTCGTTGAGGGGAGTCCCCTTAAAAATAAAAATTATTTGTTTTAATTCATTTTCTCTGGTTTTTGTATTGCTTATTTACATGTCAAGTTTATTTTCAAACAGAATAAAGGGGCACTTCCTACAAATAAAATCGGAATACTCAGGTTTTTAAACTAATTAAACAACCTACGATAAACTATAAAGGAACCACTAACAAAATACTTTAAATATTGATCCAACATATTTGAAATAGTTTCCACCAGATGATATTTTCAGGTATTCAATGTTGCAATCTTCCTTCATGGAATTCTAGGTACATGGAAAAATCAAACATACATTTTAGCTTGCAATTCTTTTGTTTTCCTCTTGAAGGAATGGAGTAAAAAATGACGTGGGTCATTTCTTTCCACCAATCACTCCTTTTACAGTGTGCGTGGACAAAATCTGCCGCTTCAAAAAAACAACAACTGCAATCTTATTTTATATTATTTATTGATAAAATAAAAACAAACATCTTTATTAGGATATAGAGCAGCTATCTATTCAATGTAGCCGCGTCTGTGGCCAAAACCCGCTCAATGCGGCTACGAAGCCGAGAACGGGCATTTTGGATCTGCGCTGCTTCTATCTCACTGAATTTCTCCTTGATGCAGGTGATGAGAGACTGCTTGGTGTTATGGGAGGAGCGGTTGTTCATGTTCTCCGCGTAGAACCAGACAAATTAGTCCAACGGGTTCAAATCTGGTGATGAGGGAGGCCAAGAAGAGAAGGGTACGAACGCAAAAGCATTGCTTTTCAGCCATTCTTACGTCCGCTTAGCTTTGTGGCCGGAGCCGAGTCCTGCTGCCACATCCATGGCATTTCGCTGACAACAGACTTGAAACGCCCCCAAAGACCATGAAAGTGGCCGGAAACTTGGTCTTCATGACCCTGGGGACGTCTCTGTTGTTCATGGCAATCTAGTGATTGTTTTGGGGGTTGTGGATTTGATCCTGAATGTCCGGTCCGATGACTCCTGCAGCTGCTTCCTGAGACTTCTGACCGTTCTAACTGGCATTGACAGAAGGCTAGAGATGTCAGCATTGCTTAATTTCATGTGATGACTATGCATAATCTGAATAGCAGCGCACCTACGATCTCTCTCATTGAACATAATGACTTTTCTTGGGCACTTAAAATAATGCTCTCGCTACAAGTGGTCAACAATAACTGAAGCCTATTACCCGGGAAACATTTTAACACCAAAAACAGACGGATCAAACATCAGCTGATAGAGTAATGTTGTCTTTAAAATGCAGCAGAGGTTTTGTCCACGCACCCTGTATGTTCATCTCATGTGGAAATAAAAATTCTGCATGCTTATTATAGGTATCTAGAATTTCATTGTTGGATGTATATTATAAAATATATTTTTCACATCAAATATTTCAGTTTTTAGAGATCAACATTGAAAATTTCCCGTTTAAAATTGTCTTCAATCAAAAATTCCTTTGACTTCCATGGAAAGTTCTTTGGTATTTATTAGTATTACAGGATGGTCCAGATAAATTGGGAAAACATTTAAAGGCTTTTAACGAACAAACTAGATGGGGTTGAACCATATTTCTTTTTATTATTTGAAAGCTACATTTAATGGTATTTAATAATTATTTTATAAGATCCACCTCTCTTGATAAACTCAGCAACAAAGGAACGAAAGCTTTCGACGGGCAGATTAAATATCTTCCTTGGGCTACTCTATCCACAGAATGTTGGCTAAAAGTGCAAAACCAGTACAATGACAATGTTGAATCTGTTGCTTGGACTTCCCAAATCTTCCAGGGCCGTGAGGTCGAGGTTATCAAGAGAGACAGATTTCATTAAATATAATGTTCAAATAATATTAAAAATATGGATTATGTTACTGTGTGTGGGCCTTAAATAAAGAAACTATTTTGATTATCCTTCTATATTATTTTATGTATTTACGCTTCACCTCAAGCATGTTTGTTAGTAGTGAAGGTGATTTTATTCGATATCTCAAGATTGTTAGATGTACATGAATACCCAACAGTTTAAACGTTCCCTTTATGTAGTAAAAATCTTACAGGATATCATATTTTATACAATAAAAGGAAGTCGAATTAACTTTGAAAATTCAAATTACCCCGGAGCATCATTTTTTTTATGATACAGACTTTACTTTGAAATTAGACTTATCACTTTTCATAATATTTTCAGTAATCGTTAATATTTAAATTCTTATTGAGTTTTTCAGCAATACTAGTGTTGTGCCGTACGTTAAAAAGCCCTATATCTGTTTAAAAAATATTCTGATGAGTCCTTTGAACAAACAAATAAAATTTGGAATAAAAGTTGCAAATACTCCTTATCATAATTAAAGAAAAATGACCTGATAGATTCTATTTGAACGACCATATCAGAGCAAAATAAAATGCCCCTGAATATAATGAGTGTTTATGACTATAGTAAGAATTATTAGATATTTCATCTTATCCCGAAAATTTGAATCTATAACCAATAATTGACCGAAATATGTTCATGAAATATTGGGCTGTCGTACCGGACGTGAAGCAACCCTATTAATATGGGGGGTGAAAAATCAAATTCAATTTTACAACAACTTTTTGGATGCAAAAGGATCTTTTAAACACTCCGTCCAAAAAAAAAACCCGACCCCCCAAAATTATCTTTTCACCCATGAATACGTGTTTTTTTTAATTTTATTTTCAAAGTTATAAGAAAAAACTTGTGAATGACGTGATCATTAAAGCCTTTTTATGCTTAAAGCAATACCTATATAACAATTTAAGTTTCTAAAGTACAGATTTAAGATAACAAAAAAGGAAAAGTTCCCTAACTTTTTTATTTTAGGGTCTGTATTAGGGTGTTAATTCAATTTTCTGTTGTATTTTATGAAAAAATTATGTTTGTAATGTTTCAGCCTTCAAAAAGCGTTTTTTGACATCTATAACCATTGAAAATTTACTTTTTCAATGACATTATCTTTTTGTAAAGGGATTCAGAAGTGTCGATTTTAAAGTTATGTTGGTGAACTTTGGACATTTGTATTTTAAAGCTATGTTGAATTTCAAAAGCTTCATTATAGATCCTTCTATCAAGTGATATATAAGAATACAAGGGTTTTCATTCAGTAATAACACCAGACTTGCTCCCGCCTTTTCCTCGCGCTCTTACGCAAATCCCGTCTCTAACTAGAGTACATTGAAATTTAATCATTCAACACTTTAAAAGATTTTAGTTACTCTTTCTTAGAAAATATATTAGTTTATTTAATTTTCTTAATTTCTAACGCAAAGTACATTTCTTAACTTTATTTTTTTTTCTGAATTCCTACGGATTGGTTGCATTAAAATGCAATTTGTGGAGATAAAAACGAATGAGCGATATTGATGAAGAATAGAAAATAAATATGTTTTGTTAAACTTTGGAGTGTGTGAGTCAAACCAGCTCCGTGTAATGGACACTTACAAGACAAAACGTGTCTCAACTAAATCCAGTCTTCCCTCTATATAAGAAGCAGGGGTTTCTGTACTACATTATTGTATATGGTCTATACACAATATCTTTAAAAACACGTACGGTGAATTATAACTCCGGTAATGCCCAATTAGGCAATAGGACACTTTTGGGGATGTTTAATTATAGAGTACATGTGACTTTTTAAGTCATTCAATAACTCTTCTTTTCCCCCTTCTCTTCCTCTGATCCTTGTCTCTATATACATACAGAACAAATGAAGCTGATAAGCGTAAATGTTGAAAAAAACTGTTAAAAGATCTATAATCACATTTTTTTAACCGTAGGCCACTACACAATACATATTATGTTGAAAAAATCAAATCAAATATGGGGAAGTGCGTCTACATATATATTTATTTATTTTAAACTGATTTTTTCTTCTTCATTTGTAGATTGGAGTCATACAAACACTTGAGAAAAGGGGATTCTTGAGTCCTCTTCGACTTACATATCTATAGATAGACTCCTTCTTTAATTGTCTCAAGTGTATTGACAATGCTTACAAAGATCTTCAATGTAGACAAGTGAACATTGATTCGTATCTAACCTCTAATTCAAAGGAACGATATGGTCATAAATCATGCTTCAACTAATATCTCCTCTGGATGTGATGAAACATTTAATCTGCCTGTGAAGATGAATAAAGGTTTTTAAAAACTTGTGAACGTAAAGGGTTTTTGTTCTTTAAATGTTTTAATTTATTCATTATAACCAGTGTTAATTAAATTTTGACACACTTTTAAAAAAGCTAATTTTTTATAGCCATGATGAATTCCTATTCAATAGTTCAATAAATCATCGCAATAATATCTTGAAATACAAGTACTAGTTTAATTTTTTCCTGGACTGAGCAAGTAAGTCAAAAAAAATCATAAGTCACAGAAATATTTCCCCTTAAGAAACCCTCCATTAGGGAACATCTTTTTTTTAGAAATAGGATTAATGAACAGGGTAAAAAAGAAACCCCAAAAATAAAACGTATTCAACTTCATTAAACACAAATGAACTATAAAAATAATTACGTCATTTATTTTTGTATAATTTTTTTAAGCTATACCAACCATTTTGTAATCGTATATGGCAATTAAAGTACAAAAAAACAAAAAAACTGGTATGAATATAAGACAACGAGAAAAAATAAATCCTTAATTTAATTTAGTTTTAACACAAGATGAGTTTGAGGTTTTAACAAAAAATATTTTGTTTTCCTTATAGTAAAACCATTAAATTTTTGATAAAAATGTCTATCATTACTTTTTATGATTTTTTAAAATCAAATTTTTATCCATCAGTTTTTGGTAAGATTGGATTTATGGACCTTTCACCGTTGTACGCCTCAGTCCACTAGAAATAAAATTCAAGGGATAATAATGGGAAGAACAGTTGACACCGTCAAAAAAGAAGAAACAGTTGACCAAAATATTTGAATTCTAATATTTAGGTATATTAAAACATAGAAGGTGCACCAAATATTTTTATTTCTTTTAACGTTAATTGTATTAATCATAATTTATTCCCATAATAATACAAATTTTTAAGTATATTATTTTATAAAGTTAATTAATATTTACTCCAATTTTACATATAAATATAATTTTACTTAGTTTTTTTAAATATTAATGGTGGATTTGGGAGATTATTCAATTTAAAAATAAATAATCATTGATTTTGAAATCAAATAAGGTTCGTAAGTGATTTCTAAGCATTAATTCCTTGAATTATCTCACGTATATATGCTTATATCACTTATATAATTATATGCCTTCAAAAAATTCTGAAATAGATTTAATTAGTGTAAATATATGATTTGATTCAGGAGATAAATCAAAGACATGCTCATTAATAGATTGAAAGACCTAATTATTTTTCCGATAACCAATATTTTTTACAATACCAATAGTATAAAATTGTTGAAGCTTATAAAGGGAAATACTAGGTTATCGATTGTTTTGGTCAGCTATCTTTTTTTTCTGGTCTGCTGTTGCAAAGTCAAATAATTTCCCTTTCTATTGCTAAGTATTATTTATTAGTGATGGGACAATTAATCGAAATTGGATAATTGTGTGTTTTTCCGGAATCAGAATGGGGAAAATAATGTTTATTTTCCCCATTCTTATGTATTATTATTTATTACTGGTATTGAACTATTTACTACTTTTCCAAGTTATAAAAAAAATTATTAAATATATCCGTCAAGATATAAAAAACTACCATTTGATTTTTTTTTACTTGAGTCTTATAATCTTATAAATATTGTAATAAAATAATTTATAATAATAAATGCTCGAAAACTGAGAAGAAACAAATTGGAAACAAACTACAAGTGAACTAATGTGTTCTAAACACATGCAGTCGATGCAAATATTGTTATTTTAGGGAAATAAGTTTTGTAAAGGGATCTAGAAAATCTCACCTTTGCAAAATTTGACAAATACTTGTCAAAACTTGGGATTCCCTGTTTTTTTTTTTCGAACCCAAATTATAATATTTAAATCTTCCAAGACTTAATTCCTTTCTCTGTGAAATTTAAAATGCATGAAGGAAGGTCCGCTATTAAACATAAATTTGAATAGTCAAATTAGATTTTCAATCTCCTATCTACTAATTCATTTGACACATCCCTTGGGATTCAACATAAAAAATAATCCCCATTCCTCCAGCACTTGCAGACTTTCAGTACTAGAGTATTATTTTAGTAACGATCATTATCTTTTTGTTTCAATAGTAGTTACAACTTGAAGTGAATTTATTAGTTTAAATTATAATATCTACTCGTATTCGATAATTTATTTTCCTTAAATCAATTTTCCCTCTTTTAATATGAACCATCTAAAAACTTTTATGTTTTATGTTTCTACATATTATCATATACATTCAGTTTTATATTAATAAGCATCAGTGCCACTAAAAAGATATTGGTTATAAGTTATAACCAGACAATAGTAAAATGTTGAGAAGTAGACTATATAAACTGTTGAGCTATACTTACTACCGTGATTCAAGTAAGTTAAACTAATTTCTAAGTTAATCTGGGAAAATAAATTATGAAAACAATTTTTAAATTACAAGCTTCTATAATTCTTTAAAAAAATATGATTTCATTGTCTGACGAGTTTGTTAGCGAGCAAAAGTGTTAGAGTGAGTAGTGAGTATTCAGGGGAGTAACGAGTTTTCAAGTGAGTAACGTGGGAAGCCTGTAATTCCTGGAGTGTTATTTTGGAAACTCGAAAATACTCAAGCAGAAAAATTCAGCTCGCGCCACATCACTGTGAATATTATTTGCATTAATTAAAGGAAGGTAGTATATTGTATCAATTGTAATTCTTAGAAGTTTATAGCAAAATGATATTTTTTAAATATTATTTAAAATATTATAGAATTGGAATTGTCTCATCACTAGTATTTATCTCTATCCTCAGTCATCACATTGTATTAAAGAAAAATAGAAAGGAAAAACAAAAAAGCGACTTTTAAGCAAAACAGTTCATTGAATTCACTAAACTTCGATTAAAATAGCGAAATATACGAAGAAATCAAAAACAAGATAACTAAAAAATAGAATATAAGCATATTTAATGTTTCAGGAGCATACTGAAAAGTATTGTCGATAAAGTGGAGATTCCAAGGAATTAAATGTATTTCTATAAATCTCATGTTTTATAATATCCCAGTTCAACAACTATAAAAAAAATTAAACTTTCAGGGACTCTCGCGCCTCGTTGTCAACTCTCAATAAAAACTAGAATGACAATGCAAATTTTTTATCGGAATCAATTTTGTATCTTAGAACTCGTATTGTGGAGTACTTGTATCCTAAGACATTACTGTGTAATGATTCAACTGTTATTGTTCTGCGTTTACAAAAGTTTTCAAATATTTCAATGCATTTTTGAGTGCTAAATGGAGCAAAATTCATAAGGAAATAAACGATTCCTGTTCAACAGTACATACGTAGAATAAATATATGTCTAATGGGTGTAAGGGTCTCTGCCCATACTGCTAAAATAGCACAAAAATGTATACATTTTTGTTTTGAAAAAACACTTTTGACCTCCATCCTTTTGTGATCTAAACCCCCTTTATTACAGCATATGAATACGTATTGAGACCTGAACCTGTGCTAAGTACCAAATTTGAGTGTCCTCGAGGAATAAATAACTGAGAAATAAACAAACCTAGAGGCGGTCTATGTATATCATTAAGGTCTACTCGTCACTTTAAAGACGGTTGATTTTCATGTTTAAAATTATTTGTTATCACCTGAGTACCTGAAAAGAAAAAAAAAGAATGAAATGAAATGAAGGATGATGTCTCTTTATTGTTCTCCATACAAATGTTTTACTCCAGAACCCAGGGTAAACCAATCGGCAAAAATACGACCCATGATCAATTTTTCTCCAAATTTAATTATCAACAAGAATACTTTTTGTGCGCTAGGGGTGTTGAGGATATTATGAATTTTTCTAACATTAAAACCTCCATTAATTGACATTGAGAATCCTGCTATAAAATGTGCTTCATCTGTGATACCACAGAATGGGCATCTTATCACTAAATAAGTTTTTCAAAGTGTACAAAATTTGCCCAAAAATTGATCATGGTTTTTTTTTTTGTTGTTGAAAAGAATAATGATATAATGAACGGAATAAATGAATGATTAATGTATAAAGTGTGAAAAAGTCAGTAGAATATAGAAGGTATCGCAGTAGATGTTACAGAAATAAGTTAAAAAATGTTTCATTGATCTCTTAAGTATGTCAAAATTAAAGTAACACCCGGTATTCATTTTATTATAAACAATTTTTCAAATATTTATCGCATTACTGCATCGCTTAACAACATTTCATATTCAATTTAAACATTGTTCATAATACTGAAAAAATCATATACCGGGCTAATTAGAACGGAAGTTCCCCCTATTGATTTTGCTCTTTACAATTATTTTTTTTTCATTGACTAAAAATGGAGATTGGTTGGATATTAGATATACTCTTATAATAATACAACTTCGTTTATAATTTTTTTAAATCAAATTGAGTTACATTCCATTAAGTATCATGATTTTTTGCAAAATAAATTATAACTCATTCTCGCTTTTGATTAGTGTTTTTTCTCTAATAGAGCAGATTGATTCGAGTAGTTTACACTATAATGGTTGTAACTTTTTATACCTTAAATGACCAAATTGTCAAAAAATGACACCAAGCAATTAAAAAAATATTTTTAATGAGATGTGATTTATTTTTAAAGATATTAATATTTTTAAACACGAAACCTTTCCCTAAAAGAAAAAGGGCAGAATCACTTTGTAATTTGGTAATTTTTTCCAACTATTATTGTTAAAAGGAACAAATTCTTATTGAACCAATCAATGTTTATAACATTATTTATTAACAGTAATTGTAATATTATAATGTTTCTGCTCCTTTTCCATAGTTTTTAGTATTTTAAACAGTGATTGGTTAAATTCGAATTAGCTCTTAAGATACTGTGAACGCGTAACAGTGACTTATAACTATTGAATGTTATATTATTCAATAATTGATAATACTGATCTACAATAGTACAGTAGAATTAATATTCAATAGTTGTAAAGAATTGCCAAGATACCTACTGATTTAGATCCTTTTTTTTTTTCTCTTTTCAAAGGAAAGGTTGCAATATTAGACAACTACAAATTAATTAGTTATACGGTTGTCCATAGCCCATTTATTAGATTATACTCAAGTTCTGTATTGCATGCCTACTCTTCATGCAATAATGGGGCGATTTTTTATTATCTTATGAGCACTAATGACTTTATATTTTGTAGTACCTTTGAAATCGTGCAGTTCGTTGCAAAACCGTGGTATATGTCCAGTCTGTCTCCCAGAAAAACCTCATAAGCAGATATTTAAATAATATAAAACGTTGATATGTTAAAAAGAATAAACCCAAAAATTAATGTGGTCATTCTGACAGTTTTAAGAATGTTTTAGGAGGGAAGTAGTTTAGCTGCCTTGACGGTTCATTAAATTAGTTGCTAGCAGCTATGAAATTAAGGAAATAAATGCAAATACTTTTCTTCATCTGGCATGTAGGCAGAAATTACTCCGATGTTGATTCTCAATTCTACTACAAGGACTTAAACCTTGAACTCCACAATAAATCTGCAGAATTACTCTTTGTCTTTCACGCACCAGTGATTATTTCATACTTATTTTCCCTCTTACAGAATAAAAGAATAGTGAATACAACTTTGGTGAATAAAAATATATTTTCATGTAGCAATTACAAAAAAAGTGGAACCTTAAAATTTCATATTTTTTTAACCCTCTCCAAATCAGTGGGAATGTTCAAATTGTCGAAATTCATGTGGGCATACATTTTTTAGGTAGCAGTTGGTGAGCAGACAGATATTAGTGCGGTTATCAATTATTTCTCCTTATTTTGTTAGTGTAAATCCATTAGCGAGCAAGGAACAATATAGTTTCTAGTGATACCTGTCTGTAGATATGCCGCTGATCAAACTTGAACAAATATACTTTTCTTTTTGATTTACACTTAAGAGGATTTACCATGAAATTTAATTTGACAGGCCTATAAAAATATTTCAAGCGGCAATGTTGCCCATTATATTAAAAGGTTGGGCATACCCGGTCCAGATAAATATTGGACTATAAAAAAATTTTTTAAATGTATTTACTTGAAGGACTAGTAGGCAATCCATCAATTTACAAAAAAAAAAAATCATATCCTAATTTACTAACACTTTTAATTGGGCCCAACGTGTCCCCACAATTAAGATGTTCCTTCGATCTTTCCATTGTATTATTTATTGTTAATGACGGTATTCATTTACATTATGGTAGGATAATTAATAGGGAATCATAATCTTATCTCGGGATAATTAAGGAATGAGAAGAAGGTAGAAACGTCTTTTTAATTAGAACATTTGTTGGTTAGTGTTTGATTGTGGTGCCCACTCCCAGCTGAATAAAATAGGAAGGAGAAATATTTCTTATATCATAGGATCTCAATTATCTACCTAGACAATTGGGTTGTATTTATCCTTAATAAGGGACCTAAATATGATCCGTGTCCCACATGGGTTATCTGTCCTTTAAAGGATCTCAAATTTTAAAACGATTTCAAGAATAGGATAAATAACCCTTGTTTTTCCCTGAACATATCCGGATTTACATTCTGCCCGGAAGGTCTGGGAACTTTTTTCATACATGCATAATATGTCCAGTTTTCTTGAAGAGCAAATGGTGGACGGTGAAGTCAAATTTAAATTTAAGAAAGGCAAAACTCCCAAATATTATCTTTAAAAAACATAAATATATCATTTAAAATATATTTACAAAACAAGAAATATATATATATATATACAAAACAAGAAAAAAATATAATTTAAGACTGTGGTCCCCAACCTTTTTTTAACTGCTTGACAATTTTATAGTAGACTGAGTGTGGTAAATTGAAATAATAATTAACATGAATCCACTGTGTAATCATATGGAACTTTATTAGGACATTGCTTCAACACTGCAATGTTATTATAACAATAGGAAATAATAACTTTATAACCATATTGCTCGAATAGTATAACGCTAAATTATGATATCACAAACTGTCTGTGTTGCTATATCAATAGGAATCCCAAGCTTGCGTCTTTGGAACTAGATGGTACAATCTGGGGCTCTGTTTATTACTCATTTTAATACCTTTCTTAAATTTTGGGGTGCAAGTGAGGAGTATACGATCGTTCCAAAATAAAAGACTAAGTTGAGGAAACTTAAACTGGGACTATAATAGTGGAAGACTTACTACTCTATCTAAAGTTATTAGTAGAAGAAGAAAATATTTAGTATTAATGCAACTTTTAGCTTCTTACCTGTGAAGTAGGATAAGTCAATAGAAAATTATCTACCCAAAAAGGATGAACAACTACCTCGGAGAATAAATTATCTTTTATAATTTGCATTTCTACTTAATATTTTTTTACTTCTCTTACCAACTGTAGATGAAGTAGCAAGTCCCCCATTATGATCGTCCTAGATTTAGATAATAAATGAAACAGAAATAACTAATTAATTTGTGTGTGGCCCAGTACTGATTGATCCACGGATAGGGAACCGGTCGGCAGACCAATGTCGGGGAACAATGATTTTAAATATATCTTTACCAAAAAAAAAAAAAAGAATAAATAACACTTGAGTTTTTAATGGTCAGATTTCTAAATATTGACTCCCCAATCATTTAACCTATGTGTCCTCTTTTTTTCAGAATTAAAATTTAGGTTCACTATTGTAGAAGACATTACTTTCCCTAATATCACAGTAAAGTAACTCATTTTACAAATTGAACAAGTTTAGTATAACTTTAAATTCCATTTATGTACCAGAATGGTGTTCCATTATTTTTAGTTATTCCTAATTAAAGTATCTGTTATTTGTATTAAAAATGGGTGAAAATGGATTCATGAGGACATTGGAGAACCTTGCATTAGATTTGGGCACATTCATTATAGGTTTAGAACATGATCAGACAAAACATGAAAGTTTTGGTACCCCTGCATTACAAAAACATTTACGGGGATCCCTTTAAGTTTATTTACTGCACTTTTTAAGATATTGATTTATGACAAATATCGATTATTTCCACTTTGTTTAGACACAGTTTTATTTGTAGTAAGTGTGACTACGTGTCAGTAAGAGTCTCAAATCTTCACTAAATATATATTTACATGACAGAATTATATCTATGTAGATATCTGGAATAACAACGACATTTTTCCTTTTCTCATATGAGTCAATTTTTCATTTATGTGTACAATAATAAAGAAGGCAAAATAAGAACTGGATATATTATTGCCTTTAACAATTTCTATAATGTCTAATATCCTCACATTTTCTTACAAAGAAATTTTTAATCTTTGTAAAAATTACTTTTTACAAAAATTTAATGAAAACATTCATTACTTACAACGAATATCGTTGAATATGTTTATTTTCAAAGAATTACCAACGAATAATGCACCTAAATGGAAATAATGCACTAAAAACTACAAGTACAGGTATGTGCAACCATTATTTAACAACCATTACGATTTTTTTTTAAATGGATTTTCTCCTAAACAAAAATATCCGATTTTAATAAAAATCAATGCCAAATGAAAGTTGACTCATATTTTTTTTATTAGTCAACAACAGCCTCGACTCAACCCGACCTCAAGAACAAGAGGAGGTCTTGAAAGCCTCCTTTAGCAAATTGAAAAATTCCTCCCGGATCCTCAACATCATCTCGGACTTTGTGTGCAGAAGGATCTGTTAGTGAGTTGCTCAACTGCTCCCCCACAAAAAGAAGTCCACGGGTTGAGGTTTGGTGAGCTTGGAGGCCTAACACTGGGTCCAATAAAGTAAAAAAAAAATTATGACAACCAGGTCAACGGTTTCTTTGCAGTACAGCAGAAGGACTTATTCAGGCTTAAGAAATTTACAACCTCAACATTGTCTCTTTCGGTGAGGATCGCAACAATGACATTTTGTCTTTTCCATGATTATATACATATTTAGCAGACCTGGGCACTCGACCTTGAGTTGATACCCTCTGTGACTCATGGCTCAAACGAACTGTCAAACAACAGTTTTAATATATTTTCAGGCTTTTTGGTGAGTATTATTCTTGTTGGGTGATTTGAATTATGCATGCAAGTAGATTAATGATGAATCCCTTTAATCCCAAACAGGAACCTTCTTAAGCCTCAGAGGACTATCGTGGAAAAAAATGCAAAAAATTTATAACAAGTTATAGGGTTGTTTGCATGAGTAATTGATCCAATGCAATAATATTTAATAGCTACAGGGATATTAATTTGAATTGATAGGAATAGAGATGGATCCACTCATATAAAAATCAGATCTGTTTGGACTTATTACTTGATATTTTACTTGAATTATATTCACAAAAAGTTCACCTTGAATCAAGGATTTCCCTAAAGTATCGGTATTGACTTGAACTTGTGCATAAAGTCTCAAGCCTTGACTTGGACTCGTGATCACATCTGAAATTGAATAACCCTCACATTTGTTGCTCCTCTTTGAGGCAATGACTTTGAACTAGAATGGGGGGAAATTTTTCGAAATCTTCGCAAGTGTAATTGTTTTTAAAAAGTGTATGCTGCTAACGTGCAAGACATCAGCGCACTTATCAACCAATTGTTCCTCCCTATTTTGAAAATTCAAACGTTTTAGCGAGAAATTAGAGCACTATAGATCAACATCTTGGCATTCACTTATTTATAAGGAGAGCTGCCTCTCTTAATAACCTCTCCCACACGATACTGAAGCCTTGGCAACATTGTACAGATCCAGATTTACCATTTTGTAATGGTTCTGGTTTTTCACTTTTAATTTACATTCCCTATTTGGATGAAGTAGCCCAAGGAAGAAATAGCACCTTCCAACAAGACAGTGTATCGGCCCACAAGACCAAAAAAGTGAAAGATGATTCGGCCAAAAAATGTCCTCACTTTTGAAGGCCGGATTTTTAGCCTGAACCCATACGATTTCTATCTCTGAGGGAGGGTCAAAAATGAGGCCTGTGTCAAGTATCAGTCGTCTGTGGAGGCCATGAAGAAGTACATAGCCCGTACAATGGGAGAGATGCATGTACACGAGGTAGGTCAAGCCTCCCAAATTTAATGTTATTAAATGCAACTTTAAAATAATAAAAAGTTATGGTTTTACATCTAGTTTGTTAGTTATAAGCTCTTAAATATTTTCTAAATTTATTTGGACCACCTTGTAGTATATGTGAGTAACATTGATCATTATTAGAGCTCAGCTGTTTGTAATGAAAAAACTACTTTTGAAAATTAGAAAATGAAAAATGGTTCTTGCGTGTTCTCTTTCTTCTTTTTTGTTCATATTTTAATCGGTGGTTGTGTTGTTAACATCTCACTCCGAAGTAAGCTTTCCCGCCTATTTTGAGTGTGCATTGTTTTAACAATGCACAATAACTAAATAAAATGTGTAAATTTAAATATGACTATGATAGTTTTCCTACACTAATGTTATTTTGAATATAGAAAGTTTCCAGTGGTCTTAATTCAGGTGCACAATATGTCTCGCTCTTTTTTCATTTTTCAAACTACTCAACTGTAATAACTATACAGGGATCTCTGTCAGGAAATATGACTTCCCCAATGTTACAAACATGTATGTATCTTTTGAACTTACAAGTGCGACGATTCTGACAATTTTCTTCACATTTCTACTGAGAACCCTCTTTACCTAAAAGTTCTAAAGTATGGTCTAAATAAGTAAATTCCTATAATTTGGAACACCCTGACAAGGAACATAAATACTATATAGTCCTTTTTATTATAACATGAAGATAGTCAGGATGAGAAAAGTCTTATCATTTCTGGAATGGACCATCCAAAAAAACCAAAAAAAAACATGCTTGTTTAGTTTGACTGAAAGACGGATGCATTTTTATGAAACACTTGATTGTAAATTCATTTATAATATATATACAAAAATCTAGATTATATAAGAAGTACCAATACGACTGTCCATCATGACTGAGGAACAGGATTGAAATGATCTCTTTTGAAACGGTGTTTCATTACGTATGTATTCAAAAGTATAAACGAACCTTGTGGTTATTAGCATTGAAATGTACTTTGGAGCTCTGTTAAAGTGGTGTTTAGGGGTGGATATGTATCTATTCTTTGATATCAACCATATTACCCAATAGCAATTGCAGTTGTCAACAGTCCCTAATAGGTCATACTTGATTGTAATTTGTTTACTACCTATAGTCATGCATGTTTGCACCATCTTGCGTCTATCTCATGTAAACGAAATATTTGTTACTATAAAAGTAAAACTAATGACTACATGACCAATTTTTTGAGAAATAGTAGGCTACACACTATCTGTTTACACACTAAGAGTCCAATGATTATTACCCAACATGAAAGTAACAATGCAATTTCCATGAATTCACCAACACTTTGAGGGGGTGGGCAAGTGGGAAGGAGCTTTAGCCCTTACTCTAAAGTAAGGAATTCTTCCATTTTACTTGAAAATATAATTTAAAAAAATTCGAATAAATTTAATTTAATTTTTCTTTTTTTTCCAAAAATGTAATTTACTGTAAATTGCTGTGGATTTTTGATGATTTTTTTTTCCAGCGAACATAAAATTTTGTGAATTTCTGTGGGTTTTTGACAAAGTTTTTTTTTTTTTTGATCCCTCGTTCTTATTATAATAGATATGTTGCCCATTTTATTATTTCTACGAAGAAATTTTGGGTATCATACACAAATACTAATGTATAGTTTCTCTTATAATAAAAGATTACTAAGCAATATTATGATACAGCATCGAATAAAATACCATGTAGATTTTAATATGTTATGTACCGACCAATGTGACAAATGTCAGTTCGAGAGGGTAAGTCTATAAAATTTACAAAGGAGTGGTCCTTTTAACTTCATTTGCATTGTCAGGTAAAATGATTGTGGATAATTGGATTATTAAACAATTCATTGCAAGCAATTTGATCATTAAGGATTTGATTATGATACAATTTCATACAAGTAGTTTTATAATCTACTGCATTTTCAATGAAATTTATATTGTATTCCGACTATCATTGTATTCCGACTATCAAACTATAGTATGATAAGAAATTGTCACAAGAGACTTCATTTTATTTTGCCAAATAAACTTTGCCCAACAGTTTGTCCTTTAGGGGGATCAAAACATATCGCCATCATAATTATGAGTATGAAGGACCCCTTCTAATATATTATAATTAACTTTAGGCCACAAATTACACAAGTGAACCGCTTGTGTACAAGGGGAGTCAACCCCTATTGCCACCGCAATCCTGAGTAGAAAGGACTCCCTTTAATATCATATAATACACTCCGGTAAATGGGCTGTGCAAGTGCACCCCTGGTCCAAAAAGTGGGCCATTACCCAACGCCATCACTTCCTGAGCATCAGGGACCCCTTTTAATATCCTACTGTATGCGTCAAAAGTCATTTACATACACATAATAACGTTTAAAATTCGAACATTTCATATGGAGGGAGAAATAACAAATAACCGGTTTCGTTATAGGTGTTTATTGTTGAAATAAAATCTGCCGTAGGTCTATCAAGAGTTGCAAATAGAGAAATGGAAAAATTTCCTCTAAAAATCGTTGCGTACATCAAAGCCGGTGACAATCCCTCCGTGATGGCGCTTAACTTCAGGATCAGTTAGACCACTTTATGCAACGCCAAAAAGCTCTGCCAGGAAATTGAATATATTATCGATCGTCACAGGTCGGGAAGACCAAAATCATAGGAGTGTGAAGGCGAAAATAGACGCAAACCCTCGTGACAACATCCACCAAATGGGCAGGGACCTCAGGGTTCACAAAAAGACTGTCTGGCATATCGTTAAGGAATATTTGATCCTCAATTCTAGGGTTGTCACAAAAGTTTAGGGTTTGATAGCTTTAATCGAACGAAAGGGGTTGGAACGATGAAAGATCCTCCTTAATAAATTAAAGAAACCCAAAGGAAAGTTCTCATTTTTGCAGATGAACAAAATTTCACAATTGACCCAGTCAGCAACTGTCACAACCTTCAGTACATCGCCAAGACCCCCAAAGACGCCCCTCCTGAAGTAAAATTCACTGGGCGTTCGAAACAGCCAGCCAATACCATGATGCTCCACATCATTAGTTCATACGGTAAGGTGTTTCCACCGGTGTGGATAAAAGGGACCTTGAAGGCCAATTAATATATATAATTATCTTGGCCAGGAAGGTGTTTTCCACTCTCAATGCAACCTACAGTATTAGAACTTGGGTATGGAAACAGGTTGGAGCACCTTACCACACTTCTAAGTTCACCCAAAATTATATGACCAACAAATTAGAGGTGAATAGATTTTGGTTCTAGGAGATGTTGATGCCGAACTCCCCCAACCTGAACCCACTTGACTTCTACGTGCGGAGCACCGTAGAGAGGAAGACCAATGCCGACTACCACAGCAGTATGTAGATCATGAAGGTCAAGGTGGAGGGGGAATGGGCCAACATTCCGGTAAACACACTCAAGAAAGTATGTCGTAAGTTCCGAGCCCCCCTGGAGCTCTGTGTTGCGGTACAGGACGGAATTTTTGAAAAAAAATATAGGAATTAAAATATCCTTCTTCACCGGCTGTGTAAAAGAAGCGCACGCTCAAGAAGTGGATCATTACCAACTGCAACTGCTTCCTTCAGCATCAAGGAGCCCTTTTAATATCCAATAATACACCCACAACCATGGGTTATGCAAGTGATCTGCTAGTCCGAAAGGTGGTTCATTATTCACCGCCGGAGGGTGTAGGTTATTTTAAATACTTAAATATTAGCTAAAAAGTTGAGCTATTTGAATGAACGTGATAAAATGTGGGTATATCAAGAGCCATACAGCAACAGGTAATGATCTAATAAAAATTTAGATTCGAATCGTTTATGCTATTCCATAGTATTCAAACTACTTGGTTGTACATTTCATATAAATTCTATTAGTTTCTTCAAAATAGACAGAAACAAAAAACTTATTGAATAAAAATTTTCAATATCAAATGTAATCATTTCAAAATATTGTCTTTTTAAACATATTTACTTTACCTTATAATGCATAATTTTTTACCTAAATATTTTTATATAATATATCCTAAACACATTAATCAAATAAACTATTTTTGCAGCATGTTGTGCTACTATAGGATTTGCCATTACAGGGGTGTCCCTTTTTTTCTGATGAACTTATTTGTTTGGAGTTCAGGCTATTGCACGGCTTAAAGCCTTGACCATTGCCAACAGAATGGATGCATTCAGTCCCAATGTAACTCCCTTCTCTCTGGGAACTACATCAACACTGAGTAATGACTTCTTCCAAGGTTCAAACTAGTTACATTGAGCTGTTTTAAGACACCCCTTTTTGTCCCTAATCTCTAATATCTGTTGTCTGCTACATAGATCACAACGGCCAAGACGTTGTGAGGATATATTTTTCCACGGTTGATATTTGGAACTGATTCTACCTTAGCCATCTTAAACTGCCGTGAGGATAGTTGAATGATCTTGCTTGTATGTTTTTCTTGCTTTTGATTAGTTCCTCTCTGTTACTCTTAGAGGTCCTGAGCAGATTGGCAATGTGAACACTTTAGATATGCCCAATTATTTTCATTTTCCTGCATGACAACGCTGGAAGGTTCTGAAGCTTGATCTATATTTTCACACATCTATGGTAATTCGGGGTTATATGGCCACTTGGTATGGATTTTGCAAATACCAGAGAGAAAGCGTCGATTCTTGGCCTACTGAGCAAACCACTGTCCATCAACTCACTTACATGTCTTGTTGCCACCATGACATATCTTAAGAAGGTCCTGAATGTCTTCATTTGCTCTCTCATATGATTCCTAAGATAATGAGGGATGGGGCTTTCCATGCACAAGTTCACTTGCACAAACCGTGGACCGAGGTCTGTTATAGACTATTAGAAGAGATCCTTAATACTCAATGAAGGGGTGGGTTCGGACTAGCGGTAACTTGTACAACACATTGGTTGGGGTGTTTTATAGGATATTAAAACGGGTTCTTGATGCTCAAGGAAGCAGTGGCAGTGGGTAATGTTCCACTTTTTTGATCAGTGGTTCACTTGCACAGACCGTGGGCCGGGATGTATCATAGGATATTAAAGGGAGTCCTTGATACTCAGGACTGCCTGAAGGGATAGGTTTTGATTCCCCTAATGTACAAGCAATTCACTTGCGTAACCAGTGGGTCGGAGTGTATTATAATATATTAGAAGGGGTCCTTAATACTCAGGTAAAAATATTTTTATCTGACAGTGTAAATGAACGTAAAATGACCATTCTATTGTAAATTTTATAGATTTCCCAGGAATTTTGCACATTGCCAGCTCTAATGGGCATTTTGCAAAATGCCCAATTTTTCCAATTTCCCGTAACATATACATGTCATTCATTTTGAAAATTGTGAAAAATAATTGGACAATGTTAGTCTTGGAGTATTTAAGAGATAAATAGCAGTTGGTATGATTGACTTATTTATCTAACTACCAGACGTGTAAGTTACAATTTTTGCAGGTAAAGAGGAGAAGTTCAGGCTGAATGCGCTCATTTTTCCTTTTCTACTCATGACATATGTCACTTTTTCTACCTTTAGCTGAATTCACAAACTTAAATTCAAATGAAGAAGTGAATTCATTGAGGTTGCACAGTTAGTATAGAGTAATATAGGGTGAGACAATATCACTTCCTTTTTTATAATGCGTGGTAATCCGACTGTATAAGTAGCAGCAGAATGGGCGTGCTTTCATTCCAAAAGCAAGTTTCCATAGTTTTCTTCGAAATACAGTCAGTTGTTACCATGCGTTGGAGTAATGAGGAAAGTGCTTGGCCGTCGAATATAAATATTGCCAAGAAATAGTATGACCAGATATTTTATTAAATAAAAAAATAATTATACTTTAGCTTCTAAGTTTTTATTGGAGCATGGAAATCAGTTGATTACTTCAATTTCTAATATATAAAAAAGTATTTTTTTCAATTCATTTTTATAATTTGAAATTTGTTAATTTTTTTGAACGAAAATAAATCCAAGGATAATAATACCAGAGAACTAAATTTAGTTGCATTAGATTTGATGTTTTGCAAGAATTCTAAATTGGTGCGGTTTGTTTAAGTCAAATGATAGAAACCCGATTTATTTCGGAAAATCTAATATTTTTAAATTGTTTGCGAAATTTTCAATCATTAATTATTTTATCAACTAATTGTCCGCCCATATAAAATAAAAAATGTGGTTAATTTAATTATACAGTTTTGTGTGTAAAATAACTATCTCTTTAAAACCTCTAAATAAAAATTATTTAAAGATATTTATAAAAATAAAAAAATCTTCAGGCATTAAAATACTAAAGTTCAGTTTATTCAGTATATTGGGAAGAGGGGACGTTATTTATCTGATATAATTATCAAAACTATGTAAAAAAAACTTTAAATGTGTACAATCAATATAAAACAAAAGTAAAACTTATTTTTATTTATTAAACTTGTTTTCATGCCTTTTGAAAAAGGGAAGTTATATTGTCACATACTTTATTTATTATTTAAGTATAATTTACTTTCCTAGCAGGCAAAAAAAGTAAACGCGTAGCTAACTATATTTGATCAAATGTTGATTGCGTGATCTTCGTTTCGTCACTTGATTTAAAGCTTTGATTCTAACTATTTTTCCAGTTTTCTCATGTCCTTGTTGCATTGCATGAATCTATTCAAACCATTAAAAAATTAATAAAAAGGAAAGTATTTCAAGGTAAATTCAGTCATACATGCATGCACCTAATTGTATGTACATCATATAAAGGGTTATATGCAAAATATCCATTTCTCAATACACCCATGTCTTATTCCATGTAGGCACAATGTACCTATACAATTCCAAAAAAGTATTACAATAATAAATTTTAAATATCTGTAGAGAAACACGTTTTACATACTTAAAATAATAATTAAATACAATTTTATTCCACTTATCGTTTCTAATTTATGTCTCAAGATTAAGGTTCAAATGACCTTCAAAACTTAAGCAAAGGATATGAATATTTAGTGAAATAGAGCGTGTTCCTGTGACGTCAATTTTGAGACTCTAATCAATCAAGTTTTATAACTATCAAACACTTTTTTTTCATTCATATTAGGGAAAATGATTAACCATTGTCGTGTATTTGGATGTCAAAATGAGACCAACACATTTTAAAAGTACTAAATCTTACTATTTATTAAAAATATGTCTCTTAAATACTAAGTTTTATTATATACTAGCAAAGGGTTCCCCGGCGTTGCAAAGGCCAAGGAGGGAGTGGGAAATCACATTGACAATGGGCAATGGGATTTATTTTTACTGTTTAGATCCCTTCGGTGTGGGCAAACGTTTGCGTATTATTACAGTCATATTGAAATTCGCAAAGAAAATTTCAAAAAACTTTTTGTGCTAATTTTTCAAAAAAAAGAAGCAAATAGTGTATATTGGTTTTGTAAAGAGGAACACACGCCTGTTTTTTTTTCATACTTACAAAAGCTTACGAAAAATAACCCTCGCCATTTTTGCAAATATTCTAAATAAATTCCGGAAAGTAATGTTGAGGTTTAAAATTTTATATCCAAAATGCATTGTTTTATGGGATTTCTTCCTAAAATTGAGAATTGAAAAAAAATAAAGAAATTGAAAAATTGTTGAAAAAAAGACAGATATTTCAGTTTAACCATCGAATCTCCAGACAAAACTTGTAAAAACTGTTTTTTATCTACAAATCCAATATTCTATCGTCTTTTTTTTTTTTTTTTTTTTTTTTAAAAAAAAATAAATTGCAATTTTCACCGATTTCTTATTTTGCCCATAACTTTTTTTTTAACTCCAGTCACTTTTTAATTTCTAATTCAACCCCTTCTCTAGTGTCATTGAGGTAAAAAAAAATCAGCACATCTGACTTAGCCTGACCAGTTTTAAACAGAGGCACAAATGCAAAGTTTCAGTTTCCTTGGCTCAACAATGTGTGCACCCATAAAATCCATTCATATCCAAACTGTATTATATATACTGAAGATCATAGCCTAATAGATATTAAAAATATGTTATTAGATACTAATACATTCATATTTCCATATTGTAGGCAAAAAATGAACTATTATAGAGGAAAGAATAAGATATTTTGCTATAATTCTCCTACTTTTTTCGTCCTTAATCGATCAATGACAAAACAAATTGCCCTGTTCAATCTTTACTTTTTAACGGGATCTCTACAATTAATATAGACGGAGAAAATAGTAACCCAATAATGTTAATTTGTTAACATTTGTTTATTAAAGAGAAGTTTGGGTTAGAAATTAGTTAAAGAAAAACGAGTATTCTACCATTAGGTGAATGTAGTCCAGTTATAAGATCAAGGCTTGTGGGTTGTACTATCAAAGGAAAAACTACTGTATTGGGCGTTGAGTATGAAAGTCAAAGGGAATCTGATTCAAATTGGATTACACTTAGGGATTTATTATATAAAACCATTTCTTTTATTCAAAGTTTGAATCTCCAGACGCGTATTGACTTTTATAACATGTTTATCAATCCTTTAATCTTATATGTACAAGGCATCAGTTCTAACATTATTGACAGATTTGACAATCAAATAAGATTGAAAATGGCTTGTGTGTCACTTTCACAAGACCTATTATTTTGACTCTTAAAAGACTCAGAAAACATCTTTATGGTGGATTGGTACTCTTGAGCAAAGTCATATCAAAAATATATAATAAAACTTTAATTGAAATGTCCAATAAACTACATCTTGAATAGAGATCGACTGTGTGATTCTATTAAACATTCTTGGATTATGCTCAGTTCTGACCAATTAAATGGGATTTTGGAGTCCATCTCTTAAACTTCTTCACTACGATCCCTGTAAAGATAGTGGCATGTTTTTTTAAATAATACTTTGCATGCGTTTGTCGAGTGGCCTTTCCTGTCTTTTTTAATTGAATTTTTTTCTCTAAATTTGGAGGGGAAAACATGAATACCTTAAAGCAAAAATTTTGTTCGGCTTGCCTACAAGGCAAAGACAAAAAAGTGCAGAAAATCGGGCAATATATTTCGCACTTTGCAGCACAAAAGCCCTTATAGGCAATAAATTGTTATGTGGAGAAGCAATTCTTAGAAAACCCCAAATCCTCCACAGCAAGATATTATACATTTGCTTTCAAAATACCAAGGAAGAGCGGTCTTTCCTACAACCATACTATTGATATTGTCATATATAAATTGTCAGAGTCAATTAGATATTGAACTACCTTAAAAAACAGTTGTCCGGAGGTATGAATGCTTTCATCGAGGGAGACCAATGGATTGATTTTTATGTTTTAAATTATTTAGTGTGTGATTGTTTCTCATGACTAGTTAATTGTTGGAATATTGAATTGTTTATCTTTCCTAGAAGTACTAATTTTAAGCTGAAATGCTTGTTTATGGTAATACAATGCAATTCATCATAGCAATTTCATATTATAGTATTTTATGTTCTGTATATATATCTACATATATGTATGATATACAGGGAGCGGGGATCAAATTTTCGCCTACCTTAAACCTTGATAACTTGAAGACGACATTATCAAATAAAAAACCAGTTACCAAATAGGAAAGCTATTCTTGTCAGCTGACGATACGTAGTTCAGTTAGCATCATGTCATCATCATATGAGGAGATAAAGAGCTATAAGTGGAACGAGGAGCTTTCGAGGTCCGCCGTAGTCATGGCATTGGTTAATAATGGAGGTGAAATCTCCAATTCAACAATTGTTTCAATCTTAAGAGTGAATTTACGGACTGTTCAGCGTATCCGTAAGAAGCTAGAGGACACCTGGGATGTTGATGCTACCATAAAGAGGGCACCCAAGGAGGAGGGCGCCGACAGGAAGGTCAGGGACACCGACTTTGTCGACAAGGCGAAGAAGATGGTTGAGGATGACCCTACCAGTTCCATGAAGGCCATGGCGAGGGATCTGGGCTGCCATGATAAAACAATAAGGGAGGGTTTAAGGTGCAGGAGCTACAAGATGCAGGTGGGCCAGATCTGGACCCAGAAGGCAAAGGACAACAGGCTGATGAAGTCAACAAAATTGCTCAACAAACTCAAGCACCCAAAGCAGCCCCGGGATGCTGTGGGTTTTCTCTGATGAAAATAATTTCTGTCAAGATCAGAAGGTCAACAAGCAGAACAACAGGTGGATAGCCACCTGCACCAGCCATGTGAGGAAGGTAATGAAGACCAAGTTCCCTGCAATGGTCATGGTGTTCGGGGTGGTCAGCAGTGAAGGTCATGTTATGCCTCCCCACATGTTTGAAACGGGTCTAAAGGTCAATACGGAGGTCTACCTGGATGTTATGGAGAAGGTGGTCTGCCCTGGATCCAAGGGGTGGCTGGAGACAGGCCCTGGGTGTGGCAACAGGACTCAGCACCCTGCCATGTGTCCAAAATCTCCATGCAGTGGTTAACCGAGAACTGTTATGACGTCGTAACCAAGGATTTGTGCCCTCCTAACTCTCCCGACCTTAATCCTTTGGACTATTTAGTATGTAGCTATGTCGAGAGACATACTACCAGACATCCCCATAGCACCAAAGCCAGCCTGATGGACTCCATCAAGGAGGTATTCGGCAACATGGACAATGAGATGGTCAGAAGAGCCTGCGGCCGGTTCAGAGGCCGTATTGAGGCTTTTATTGATGCCAACGGTGATTATATCAAATGAATGGCTACTTTATGCCTATATGCTCGTCATAGTTTTGATTTTCAATAAAACAGTTAAAAAATGTATATTTTGTGTTGTTTTTTGTAGAAAAATATTTTGGCGACAATTTGATCCCCGCTCCCTGTATGTAAAGATTTTTTTTTTTAAATATACAAATCTAGGCATTTTGAGGGATTTTCAGTTCATATTACTTTGATTTAATTTAAATATCACTATTTATCATAGGGATCTAGTACTTCTTGCCAATATCCTTGTATATTTCCTTCTTCCCTCCCTCTTTGTCACAACTGCTTGGAGCTGATCTAATGAATCCTCACGGCGACAATGCTGCTCTCTTCCGAACGCGTGATAGCGACTGACTCTATTTCCAAAAAAAAAAAAACACTTTAGAATCTGGCCTCTTGAATGAAACCACACCAACCTCGTAAAAAGATAGATATATAAAGTTCATGGAGTTCAAATCGTACTTATACTTTTATTGAATCTCGTTCCAACATTTAAGGTGATGATTTTGCATGGTATTGTATCATGTCGTTGTTTAAAAAACAAATGTATTTTGCTTTTTTTCTCCAAAAAGAAAGAAAGAAAATGAACAAAATCAGTTGCTAGCAGTTAGCCAACTCTTCTTTACTGTAGAATTACCATTCCATCATTATTGAGAATTATTCAGAGCATAACAATAACCAATTTAACCAATCAGCGTTTAAAACACAAATAAGAGGAAATAGGAAGAAAATTCGACTGCTGATAAAAAATACAATATATTTTTTTATATAAATGGAGTAACGGCTTGATTTACCTTCATACTATAATTAACTACAATTATATCATTGAAACGTCAAGCCTAACTGAACTTCCTCTTTTTTAAGCCGTCATTGTGGGAAATATATATTTGTATTTTATATCAAAGATGAAAACGACAAAACTTACAACGTATTCTTTTCATCAGCTTTTGATTGGTTCTATTCTTATTTCTCTTTAAATTTAGAAAAAAGTTTAAAATTCCTTATTTTTCCAAGAAAATTACTTATAGAATAATTGACATTCATATTTGACATACCTGTATGTTTGTTGGACTAAGCAATTGACCTTTTGTTATGGAGCCAAGTTCAATTCAGAGAATTAAAAGCAGCGCATACTAGAACAAAGGGATTTACCTGGACCCTTGGGTTCAAGAGATGTTTGGAACAGAAAATTGGTGCACCATCACATAGTGGACCATTTGGCGTGAACACATCAAGATCAACCTAGGCTTGAAAGTTTTAAAAAAAGTAAACAATGATGACTTGCTTCTTATCCAGACATCAATACCCTGAATTTTTCATTATGGTCATAGGCGTGGAAGACATGAGGGAGTTACTGCACCCAATATATAACAAGTTCCCAAGAATATTTTACTATATTTTGGTTTAAAAATTTTTTAATCCGAATTGGAAAAAGACCAAAAACATTATTTTTCTTAATCAAAAAAAATTATCTTGCAATTTTTTTTTAACTCCTACTCCAAATCATTTATGAAATGATCAGGGTCTATACATGAAAAAAAAAAGCCCTACCACTTTAACAGTCATACAAATATCAATTCATTTATAGTTGCATTTGTCAAAGTATGAAAGGATATTAGAATAAATACTGTACATGTCTGACATGTTGTTTGACATTATTAACTCACATACGTAAAGTAAGACAAGGTTCATCCTTGGTCTTCTCGTTAGAGCAAAACCGGCCAACCTAAGCTACATAAATCGATTTTAAAGAGAATAAAAAAATCGATTTAGTTGTGTAAGGATAAACCATTCTCCCTAACTTTATATTTAACCGAAGTAGAAAGTACACGTAGCCGCAAACCTGCTCACTTTTCTAAACAGAGTAGCTAAGGGCCCTTAACTTTATATTAACTTTTTTGATATAAATTAAAGCTGTTCCTACGAGACTAAAGAAGAGCATTGCATTTGAGGTTGATTATCTTAATGATATTTTCAGGTAGGAATAAGTCCATATAATGCAAGTCCAAGTCTAGTTTGAAGTCTTTTACTTTTTGTACAAAAAGTCTATTATATACTCATCGAATCCAGTTCCAGTACTAATAAAATGAAAGTACCTTTAAAGAGTACCGGGACAACCGGTTTTATTTACTAGTCTTTACTTTGCAAATTTTGAGAGTCCCCATTATAGACACAATACGAGAAGAGGATAGAGATAGAAACGCTCCTTCACGCGAAATTGTTCCAGAAGACCATCGGGAAGTAGATTGGGGCATCGAGAAAGACGATTTACAATGACGTCGTCTATGCAGTTGAAGATCATGGAGGACCCATTAATTTTTCTTTATGTATGGAGACATTGTAAATCGTTTTCCTTGAGGAAGTGTTGGGAATAACTAATTATTCATCAACTAATTATAAAATTAGTATATGTTGAGTTTTTAATTCTTCACTTTTTGTAAAAAATTACTCTCACTCTTTAACCTCTCAATGAAAAGTTGTTTTTAGAGAAACAAAAACATCAAAGAAATAACCAGTTATTAAAATACTAAAGTTTGGTTTATTTCGAGCATGAAACACGGTGGACGTTATCTATGTTATAATATGATGCTCAAAACAATGTAAATCAAAATTTTGAACATGTACCATGATAAAACTTTTCCGATTTATAAAACTTATTTTATTGTCTTTTGAAAAAAGGAAGTTATTCTTTGCACCCTGTAGATATATATATAGAGAGAGATGTAAGTACACCCAGTTTCTTACTTTTAATTTCAAGGCTTTACGGATTATTTGATTACATGGTAGTACCATATTAACATGCAAGTGTTTATAGACCTTGCAATATTGTACGGACCAATGACATTTTGTATGCACAAAACATGACAATATGTGCCCATGTAAGTAGATATATCGTACATGTTTTATGATCCCCTTCTATATACATAGTTATGCAGAAGTAGCAGTAAAGGGAGCCTATTGAAGTATGACGTCTATTTTGCTTAATGGAAATATGTTGTGCCAACACACACTTCATGTTAGATCTTTATCAATAGGAGTTTTTGTAGATATTCCCTATATGTATGTAGTACACCTAGACTGTGTCAGAATTGCAATTATAAGGGAATTTGAAACGTAAAACAGCATTTTCTCATTATTTGGGCTAATTTTGCTAATGCAAATAAATAAATATATGAATTGGATAAATTGACTGAGTGAGTTGGGGTTAAAGATTTTGGCATACATATAAGGGCAGAGTCGTTACTAGAATTTGAGGATTTTGTTGGGCTTTTGACAAAACTTTGATAATTTTTCGCCTAAAAAAGAAGTAGATTTTTTAAACTCTATGTTTGGGAATATACTTTTTATACCATGGTTACCATATCATTGCATCGTTTAAAAATTTGTTTATTTCTTTTAAATTATTCATTCATATATAAAATAATAGCTTCAAAATTATATTTTTACTCTCCAATACCTCAGTAGAGATTAAAAAAAGAAAAATCCAAGAAATAAGAGTTAATTAAATTCACGAAAACTTAATAAGCAATAGTGAAATATACAAATAAATCCTAAACAAGGCAAAGTAAAGAATATTCAGTTTGAGTTTAACCTTTTACCCGATTTAAAATTTTAATAATCGGTCAACCAACCAAATAAGTTGGGATGATTCAACATACCTTTAATTTCGTCTTAATATGTTACGTGCAGTACCTAAATCTTTATGCCTAATTCACTTTGTCAATAGTAACATCTCAGAAAGATTATTTTTCTACATCAGCTAATACTGAGCCAAATTATAAGAAAAGGGTGCCCTCTAATTAAAATTAAATTCTGACTGACATTCAGAAACATTCTAACGTAATATCTAGCTATATGTAAAAGGTTAAATGATATTAAAGCATAAATACAATTTAATCTCTGTATTTACACATTAATAGAATTTATATAAGTGCAAGTTCATTAATATTGAGTTACGACCCTTTAATTTGCCATGAACTTTATGCAAGTAGGTTATGCGTGTATTCATCATTTATTAAATAATGATTTAGATATGGATGATATTTTATGGCTAGAGTTGTACAAAAATATGATGTTAAACAAGTGCGAGACTTATTGTGGTTGCAAACTGAACAATGTATTTATTCTCCAAAGCTGTTATGATTATTCGTTTATTCTTGAGGAGATCCCATGTAAGGATTAAGGATCTCTGTTCATGAATCACGGACTGAGGGTTTGTTGGGGAGTTGTAAGTCTTCGTTGGACTCAAAGTAGAACATCATCAGAGGATTCTGCAGTATTCTATTTTTTTGGAAAAGGCCTCGATTTTTGGATTTAGTCTTTTGTTTTTTTTAATCCAAAATTTTAATTTTTTTGGAAAATAAATTCATTAATTAAATTTCAAATATTAAATTTTCGAAAATCTTTAGTTGCATGCAGAAAATTAAATTTTTTGAAAAAAATTTCCTAAAATTAAATTTCAATCTTGAAATTTTTGGAGAAAAATTTTCTACAATCCATAGCTACTCACAGAAAATTTGATTTCTCGGAAAAACTAATTCAAACATGAAATTTTTTGGAAAAAAAAATTAAATAATCCACAGCTATTTCCAGAAAATTAAATTTTTGGAAAAAAAATTGAAAAAAGTTAATTTTTTTTCGAAAAAAAGTAGACAAATTAAATTAAATTTCAAATATCATATTCTCTAGAAAAAAGCAAAAATTATTTTATTTTTTGGGAAGGTGTGCTACAGCCTCACCAGCTTACCCCTGTGGACGCCCTGATTATGACTGTTAAGCTGTTCTCCTCCCGAAAATTCTTCAAATTCTCAAGGTTAGCTTGTTGATTTTTGTTTATTTGACTTTTAACATGGTCAATTATGCTCCCAATAAGCATCACTGGTTATAATAGTAAGTCCTTATTTTACTCGGAGTAGAATTAAGGATCGATGTCAAAGTAATTTCTGGTTATTTCCTTTCTTGATACGGAGTGGAACTTGTGTTTATTTCATTTCTCTCATAGCTAACTGCAGCGAAACTAAGGAAACATCATGACATTTAACACAGGATTCAAATTGTTTGTGCTACTATGTTAATTTTCAGTTGTTTGTTTTACATAATAGCAGGTAATATTTTTTACAACTTTATTTATAAGAGACCGTATGTATGTGATTCTTGATAGGTAGTGATGAATCGGTCCCACACACGGAATTGGAAACTAAATCCATCCCAATGAACGATCTTTGCTTTATGACGTAATCATAGATACCCCAGTAATGCCATCATCAATCAATATTCACCGATTAGTAAATACACAATAAATACTCTAATTAGGACTAAATTTAGAAAGATGACAAACTATTATCGTACATGAAAGATGCATAACTTTTGACAAATATACACCAATATTGTGTACACAAATTAATATGGTCATCATATCATATGGTATGACCTTATAAGACCCGGTGAAACCGTTAATTGTGATCGCTACCAACAACAATTGGCCGATTTGAACCATGCTATACACTAAAAACGCCGACACAACCCTAATTATAGATATAATTAAGAAATAAAGTATTTATATTACGATATTAATGTAGTGTAAATAGGTATGACGGATCCAAACATTCCCTCCCCCACTATCTGAAGAGATTCATACCTACACACCAATAAAAAATATTTTTTAGTTTTACATTTGTAATGTCGCTATTAGTTTTTTCATCACGAGCTTATGTTATTAGGCGTGAACAATATAAATACAGGTATATATTTATTATGTAAATGCGTCAACTCAATGAATATAATTGTTTAGGGTGGGATGTTCACTACTCAGGAATTAAATAATAATGACAACTGCAAATGAAAAGAAAATTCCTTCTTAATACTACCAATTACAAATTAGCAGGCAAGCTAAAAAACGGATTTACATCATTGAATATTGACAATAATGTGTGAAAGGCTCACTCACTATCGAAGGAGAGGGGCCTCCAAAAAAATAAATATGGTTCTTCTGTTTAGAATTGGATGCAAATCTATATTAAAAAATGCAAAATATGATGTCATGCTTCAATTTTGAAGAAATAGCAATCCACATAAATTACCATAGACTGTTCTAAATTAATTTCGTGAAAATAAGACAAAATAATTCATCTGATAAAGATCCAGACAGCTGGGTAAACATATTTCCTTCCCCAATAAATCATAGTTGTCAACTTTTGTCCGTCCCTCCTTTGTAAATCCAAACTTCTTTATATCTGGAGCAGCTGTTGTCAGCATGCCCAAAACTTCACTAAAGTATTTTAGTAAAACAACAACCCTGCCAGTAAAAAAAAAGACGCCATTAGACAGCTGTATAATAAGAAAATCTCCGTCGTACGTAAGCACCGATTTCGTCTAATCGCCCTGTACATAAGGCCATCTTATTATTTTTAGAAATAAATTTTGGCCATCATATAGAAATGCAAATGTAGAGCTCCGTTTTTAATAAAATATTACTATGCGATATTATAATGGAGGATTTTACTATTACGAAATTAATTTTAAATTTTTTAGAAATACATAAGGATTGGTATGATTTGGCTAACTACCAGATGATTTTAGATATGTTATCCGTTTCTTTTTGGAAGAAAGATTGCATGATACAATAAAGGTAACAACTTGGGAAAAGAAGCTGAAAATCTACAATTGACAACAAAAATAAAGTGTACATTTATATGTCAGTTAGGTAACGCTCTGAAAGTTAGAATTAACAACGTCATTGGATTATTTAGTTCAATTCTTTTGTTATATTATTTTTTGAAGAAAAGGTTGAGAGAGTCAACCAATACTTACATCATTTTGGAGTATGCATTGCTCAATGTATAAAGAATAATTAAGATACCCTCTCTCAATCTACGTAATTAATAACCCAAGTTGTGTATGTGTGTACCATTATACATCCTTCAGGCCCACGTTGAGTAAATCCTCTTAAAAACTTTAATAACTTTACATTTATTTATGATGTCAATCAAAGGGTTTTTATTAGGAAATAATGTGTACATATATTGTAATGATTGAGAAATTTCAAGAGGAATTATTAACAAAGGGTCTCGAATCCTCGAAAGAGGGACACACCCAGTATCCCTTATTATTTCTTAATTTTGATCATATCATCCTCATAAACACCTGTTTCTACATCTATCTACATCCTTCATTATCATTATTAACATTACCCCATTATCAGACTCTTTTCTTTGTTATAGACTTTATATGTATTATGTATTACCCGGCGTTAAGGCCTGTGCAAACGTCATTTTTAAATAGTCGCATTCAGAAAAGTATGTATTTATAGATATACTACCGGTCAAACCCAGCATTGCTCGTTCACACGTAACTGCTCAATACACTGACAATTTGAAGGATGTTTTAGAGGAGAACAGCTTAGTTACATTAGATCAACTACAATCCGTTGAGACAAGGGAGATTGACATTAATAAGGACATTGACAAGAAAGACTCTGATGTTGATCCTCAAATCTACTCTGAGTACAACAAGGACTTATAATAATAACTCCGCAATAACTCCTCAAGGTTAATCTCCGTCTTTAAAGAGCACACACGAATGTTCAAACAAGTTTTGAATATAATTAAATGTATATCGTAGAAAAGAAGTTTCACTACTTCGGAGTTAAATAATAATGACAACAGATGAGGAAAGGAAATTCATTCTTCAGATTACCGATTCCAAAAACACGGCCGGGGTAAAAAATACATACAATTTACATACATAAAAGTCCAGTAAAAAACTAAGAGAAACAGGGCTCTTGTTATACGCATGCACCTGCAATATTTTATTAATGCGACTACATTATTATTTCTTATATAGCAAATATTTATATAATTTACATCAGGGATTAATTACTATATACAGAGAACCCTGTGCACACGCCTGCAATATTTAATAAATACATAATATACTTTGTAATTTCTTAGATCAAAATATGTTTATGATATAAATCATGGAACACTATATACAATACATTATGTGACTTTTTTTCATCAGTGTTAACATTGCCAGCTATTTTCAGTTTTGTCTTGTCTCGTATCGTCTTCGTAAACAATATTCCTTGGCAGTCATTAATCTTCGTCATCCTTTCGTCAGCTTTCGTTTTTGTTATAGTTTTGTCTGGGTCATCATATTGTTTTCGTCAGAAATCGTCATTGTTTCGTCATAGTTGTCTTTAATTCGTCTTTGTTTCGTCTTCGTCGTGATTTTTGTCAGATTCTCGTCTATGTCAATGTTTCGTTTTCGTCATAGTTTATTCTTTATCAGAGTTTCCTCTGTATTTGAAATATCTTTTCTAATTTAATTTATATTTTTTTAGTAATTAATCATGCTAGAAAAATAGGGTTTTAAAGTACAAAAATCTATAACTTTGTGCGTAGATTCATAACCCACCGCCAAATCGTTGTAATTGGCAAAGGAACCCCTTATTTGAGACCATTTACTTTTTCTGCACACAGGCTGTGCAATATGGTATCCGAAAAATTTCCCCAGGATATTCCCCCCCCCCCACGGTGAATTCTCACCTATATTAATAAACCAATTTCAATGTAAAAGGCAAAAAGATAAAGTAAGTCGATTTTTTTTTTTTGCATATATATTTTCTTTGTACTTTCTAAATTAGCAGCAAATATAAACATGAGATAATAGAACAGCATAAAAATATATATATTCCCGAGAATCGTACAATATACCCGCGGGGCACGTAATGGGCTCATATCCCAACTCCAATTCCCAATTTTGATATAACCTTGAACTGCCTTGATTCTTAGTACTTCACCTGTACCTACAACCTAAGAGCTCAAGAAGGGGCAGCTGAGAGATCTAACTTGCCTCTGGCCCATCAGTTCATCTGCACAACATGTGGGCTGGGTTGTATTATAGAATATTAGAAGGGTAAACACGGTGGGGGTAGAGTTTAAGATTTTTTTTTTTGGCCTAGGATTTACCCATACTACCTGAGAGATGCTCAACCCAATGCCTGGGGTACATTAGAAGGGTTCCTTGGTAGAATCACGACGACGGTATAAACCGTATTTTAGCACATATTATGTGGTTTTCTTAATACTCAGGGAAGCGGCAAAATTTACTTGACTCGGGCACAGGAGTTCACCTTCACAAATTGTGGTCTTGTATGTACTATAGCATATTAGAAGGGTTCCTTGGTGCCCAGAAACGCGGCTGTGGTGTAGTTTAAACTGTATTGAGGCCCAGTACTTCACCTGTACATACATCCTGAAGGCCGGGTGTATTTTATATATTAGAAAGTTTCTTTGATGATCAGGGAAGAGGTGCCTGAGAAATTTAACTCACCTTTGTCCTTGTAGTTCACCCGGACAACCCTTGGCCTCGGGTGTATTATAACATATTATAAGAATTCCTTTGTGCCTAGAAATGTGTCGGTGGTGGAGTAAACAATATATTTTGCCCCAGTACTTCACCCTGTACAACCTCAAAGCCCTGGTGGGTGTATTTTGGGATATTAGGAGGGTTTGTTGATGCTCAGGGAAGCAGTGGCGAGACTGTGAGTTCGGCGTCTGACTCAGAATAAAGCAACCACTTCCTCATCGCGTGAAAGAAGAGAGTCGAAATACTTAATGCCATAAAACCATAATGAGAATAATTCTTAAAATTTTACAGTCTGAATTTTTTTGTTTTATATTAACAGAAGAGTTCTTAATTAATTTTAATTTCTAAATGTCCCAGGCCAGTTTACTTTAGTTGAAGTTAAAAAGTAAAATATTCAAAACCCTTTATTTTTAAGACGTAATGATTTTACAAAAAAGTGTAAAAGTATAAAGACGATATAGACGATAAAAATAACAATACCAGTGATTCTGAAAACTTTGTAAGATATTTTCATTTCATTTCTTCAAGAACTAATTATGATTCATTATACAAAAAAATAATCCTTATTCATTATTAATTGACTTTTCTAGTTAACTATCTTCCTGTTCGAGTCCATGAGGTGTCTAATTTGAAAAAAATACGAAATTCTTATTCTAATTCATTATTGTTATATTCGTGACTTTTTCCTCAGATTAGACTCCCCCCCCCCCTTACAAAAAAAAAGAAAAACATTGAAGAGGTATTTAGTGCCTATTTACTTAAATAAAAGGTATACCTATGATGCAGACCCATTACCAAATATTCTCTAGTGAGTAGAAAAAATATTTATGTGTGTATTATGTTTCGTCTTTGTCAGTTTCTTCATCGTCATAATTTTTCTCAAATTTTGGTCTTTGTCATTAAAAAAAGTGTTGTTGATGAAATTATTTTGTCTCGTCAAGCTTGACAAAGATAGCACTGGTTTTCACTTATACATACTACAGCCTTTGATTTATTAATATAGATTAATCAAAATTTTATTATGGAAAAAAGCCAAAGTCTAACATTTAAGTATATAAAAAAATTGTACTGTTATTGTTTGCAAATAATCAACAATTCCACAGTCAATTTTCTAATTTCCTCCTCCTTATTATTATTCTTCTGAAAGTTGATTGATTGAAAACAAATTGTCTCTTATATCAAAGTGTTAACTATTAATAAAAAATAATTGTACATATAAAAGTTCCTATTGTTGGGGATAATTGATTTTTTATGACAATATTCCAAGACCCTCAACAAATAATATTCACCTACGTAGAACGAAGTTTTTGCTTCTGTTCGTTTGTCCGTTTATACGCAGGATTAGAGATAGAGTAACTTTTGATTAAATCTTGTAGGTAGGTTATATATGTTAGCAGTAAGAGGCTATTTTTAAGAGCACAAAAAACGTCTTTTTTACGACAGGACTATGGAAAAAGTTAATCATCAATTTCGGTGAAACTTGTTGGAAGGTTAAATATATATATATTAATAGTCAGAGACCATTCATTTTTAAATGGGAAATCCACAAAATTGAACATAGCCTTTGAACGAATTGAGATTTCTAACTCAAATTTATTTTGATCGCACTTTTCTGTCAAGCCCAGAAACATGACTCAAGAAACAATAGATGGTTGTTAAAAAGACGCTGCTGGGATCATGAAAGCAAAGTACCCATAGCATGTTATGTTTTTTGGTGAGGTTCATGTTATGCCACCCTTCATCTTGAATTAGGGTCTGAAGATCAACACCAGTACCTACATCAGAGTTCTGAGTACCAAATTATTTCCTTGTATCTGCAGCATCGTGAAATAACTTTACCTAGATCATATAGATAAAATATTTCAGTGGGCTTTACATGCGTCTTACAGGTCCTAATTGTCCCACCCTTGACCTAGGAAGAATTGTAGGAATTCACATCCTTTTAAAAACCTTTAAAAAGTCATTAGTAGACTGGTTGCATAAATATGTATGCGTATATATTATTTTATTGGCAAAAATGATAAATAGTTGTTAGTTCATTTAAAATTTAATTGCAGAGGGGGGAAATGAGGATTTCATGGATGCATGCTTCACCTTCAAGAAGACGAAACAAACCTCATATGCACATTAGCAAGATCTATCTTTTTAATATATTTTTTGTTCTTTCCAAAAAGTAGGGACCTAAATTAAATTTACTCCTTAGAAAAAGATGGAGATTAATTTAATTATTATGATAATTTACTCATAACTTTTATTTAAAAAACCCGCTTTAATTTTCAAATCACGTTCTCCCTTAACGTAGAAAAAGAGCTAATAGCACTCTTAAATTCCCTTCTTCCCCTTGAATGGCATAGAATAATAACTTCCACAAAGATATATAATATTCTTTTTTCCTTGAGAAGAATCAAATTATTGTTACTAATAGAAAATCTTGATTTATGGGGAAGTTTAAAAAGTAATATTTCATCTCATGTAGAGAGTTATATTTTTGACAGGCATATTATATACATAGGTTCAATTTCTTTAAGAGAAATATTATAAATATATATATTTTTTAATAATAATAAAATAAATACCGTTGGAAGGTTATAATTTATAGATCCTCATACTGATAATAAAATCAATATTTGGTTTTCATAAAGTACAGTTATATGGACGGGAGTTAATCATTTTCTGTTCGCCCATATACATATGTGTATATTACAGTTTTCTTGTCTCGTTTCTTTGTGAGGAATGATAATGAATCCTCCAAGTAGTCAGGAAGAAAAGGAATGAGTCAGGAGAAATTGTTTTATTGAATAATCTGTCAAAGTTTAAGTCCTCTTGTTCTTTTCCTCTTTACCTTGTGGCCAACAAGTTGTGAACGAATTTCCACTATCACAATTTTAAAGTGGGCATCCTTGGACTCCACTATTTCCTCGATCCTAGGTCTAAAAGCCTTGCAGGTCTTTGTCACGTACTCCTCCGACATGTTAGCCCACTCCTTAACCACGGTAGCCTTTAGATCAACCATATTTACATGGGGGTGACACAGGCCTTCCTCTTAATGGTGCACCGATTCCATAGTCAAGAGGATTGGGTTCTGGTGAGGACGGACACCACATTGATCAGGCTCATCAATTCGCCAATTTGCCACTTTTAAGTTGTTGTTGTTTTGTCTTTTGGTTCTTCTCAAGACTTTAGTTGTCATATTTGGCTTTTTAATCATGTTAATGATACCTTTGTAACCGATGCAGGATATCTCTACTTAACTCATTTACGTGCTAAGAAGCGCTGATACAAAATTTATTTTAGCCTCCATTTCAGGTGTCCTTGGTCGCATGAAGAAATTTGTTTTACAAGAATTGTTTGTTCTGATTCCTCTACCAGTTCATATTATGGGAAAAAATCGGTAAGTTATTTTATAGTTGTAACCTTTCTAAAGTTTAATTCGTGATTCACTTGAACACACTATAGTTGAAGTGCTAGAATCAAAGATATAAGCCACGTGATGAATATTTAGGCAAAAATTGTGTGCTACATGTTAACTTTTTTTGTCCGCTATTCGCGTTGTGGATTCCATAAATATTACTCGATAACCAACCATGCAATCATTGAGTTAACAAGGGGAATTGCGGAAAGAAAATAAAAATTTGCATACGTCACGAGATGTAATGAAATATCTAAATCTGTGAAATATAATAAGTGGCATCTTGCGGAGGAACGTTTTTATGTAGTCTAGTTAATCTTTTCACACTATCTGGCACGTTTCGCCTCTTTGTTTTGTAGCTTTGACTAACCAAGTGGTGATACGCGCCTTGTTAGCTCGAGGATATTTTCTTGGCTACTTGAAAATTTTACGCCTGCAATGTGTAACCACAGATGACGTTATTGGAGGTTGCGTTTTTAGCTATAGAGTAGTATTCATGGCATCCTATGCACTACCAGTGGACAAAAACGTATTTCCTAAATAGTTGATCGTATGTTCGTGGTTTGATCGTATTGTTTATTGCATTGAGGCACTTTCACCAATTCACTTGAGTCAAGGAAGATCAAGTTATATAATTAGTGCATTTCCCTGTAACATCAGCATTTTGGATGTCGGGCATCTTGAGAGCATCAACAATCAATTTTATAAGACTAAAAGCTGTTCTATCATTAAAATTAAGTAATATAATAATTTAAACCCGTGTACCTATTTGTATGTCAAAATGGGACCAACAAATAAAAGGACTTAACCATTTACTGTCTATTAAAAATATATGCATGTAGTACCCACCTTTACTGTGTATAATGCCATAGCCTAATATGTATAAAAAATATGTTAATACGTGTACATCGTTATACGATTTTTTAACATAGTATAGACAATAAATTAACTATTAAATTTGACAGGGTCAGTTATTTTTCTCCAATTATCCTACTTTTAAGGTGAGTTTCAACATCTATTGATTGTTGTCCTGTAACAACTTGTTACGAAATGAGCACCTAATTTCTAAAAACTCTTCAGTGTATCATAATATTTAAACTTCATCAATGTTGGGGTAAAATAAAGAGGATTTAGGATTTCAAATGTGTCTTTTTTCTAGGAGATAAAATAGCACAAAAATATGTTAATAACCGTTGTGCTTCCAAAATTCAATTTAACGTAGCATTTTCTTTCAAGCAAACAAGAAATAAAAACCCCTAGTTTATGTGGAATATATACGATATGTAGAGTTGTATAAAATATGACATAAAAGTGTGTTATAATTTTTTCGAGATGGCAATCTTAAAAGTTTTTTTTTTATTTTCTATATCTGGTTTTTTTCATTCTTGAAGAGAGAAAATATAAATATAAAGAAATCACTAGGGCATGTTGTTATGAAAATCGGAGAGTAACACGGACAATTTATTGTGAGTTATAAGTAGGTATGGAAATCGTTTGTATTTTGGGTGGTGACTGGAATTTTCGCCTTGCAGAAGTTTTCTCTGTGAAATTTCGCCCTAATATATTGCATAATTTTACCCTCACGCTTATTTTTTCAGGCCTTTGTTGGCTCCGCATGAAATCCTTTTTTTTTTTTTAATCAAATAACATGATATGAGGACATGTAAATGCTATTTAGATCTATAGCATTCATATTAAATCTTGTACATACTTTAGGTTAGAGAAAAGAAGAAGAAAGAACACAAAACACGGTTGGATCTTTTAGAAATTTTGAGACTACGACTCTGGGTAGAAACTACATAAACCAGTCAGTGAGACGAAGGCCACCTCATTCTTGTAGGTGTTTAAACATGACGCTGTTGAGTGGTTATTTTTATCTCTGACGTGCTCTGCAAGGATGTACCCGTAGTGCTGCACAAGTTCCTCTTTTCCATCATGGCCCTCGACATTATCTCGGCTGTATTCCTTAACTTGTTGTATTGTATAAATTATATTTGAAAGATACTCTAATGGTAACAGTCAAAGAAGGTGATATATACCTACTCTTGGAAACAGTAATACTCTTTGACGTCACTATTAAAAAGCGTGGTGGAAGTCAAACATCCGTCAAAAAAGCGCTATGGTATTTATTACCTCGTATTTCTATTAAACCTCGGTATTTTCCTATCACAGTGTAAAATATACATATCTCTAAATCTCTGCTTTAAATAAGAAAGGGAAAATGTGATCAAGCCAACCCAATGCCAAGAATTTGAGAAAGGGATCGATACCAAAATATAAGTATAGATATTGTTATTATAAAAAAAGGTTTGGTTGCTTTGGTTTTGACACCGGAATCAAGACCATCAAATATTGATCTGAAGGCTCACTTCCCTAGGTAGAAAATAGCTAGTTACGTCTTTCTACGTCATTGCTTGGCATGTCTTATGTTAATTATAGGAGTCAGATATATGTTCACAGTCTCGTAAGAAATATCATCATAGCTCAACTCCAGGGTGCAAAGTTCGAGTCACTGATAATAATAATTATAGTAATTAAGATTCAGATGATTAGCTCGAAAATGGAAGGGGAATAAAGGAAGAAGATAAGAATAACAAACATAAGAAGATGTATGTTAGTATATATGTAATTGTTCCTGTTTTTGAGATAAGATCAAAGACACTTTATACATACTGTTTTTTTTTACTGTACATATTCTACATATTATATTTCAACTCATGGACGATGGACTTGAGTGCTACACAGGGGTGTTTTATTTGGGAGGGGGGCTGCTCAAAGCATAAAAGTCTTTAAAAATGTTGGTTGTTTGGGAATAAATCCGGTTCCAATTACTCAATATGGACAAACCAATCCAATTTTTAATTCTAGCATAACACTGGATCTGTTAACATCAATTTAAGGTCTTTTTCTTTTCTTTTTTTTTTAAAAAATTTTTTTTTCTTAACTCAAAAATCCACTGCTGTTCACAAAAAAGTTCAAAAATTCACAGCTGCTTATAAAAGATTTAATTTTTTGGAAAAAAAGTTTAAAAAATTAAATTTTTTGTGAAATAATTTCAAAAATCTATGGCAATTCAAAAAATAAAATATTAAATTTTTTTATAAAAGAATTCAAAAGTTCATGGCTATTAAAAGAAATATTAAATTTTGGTCTGCTCTATAATTTCCCTCAATGACTTTATTTTTAAGAAAATAAATCTCTAAAAAACATTTTTACAGCTATTTTGCATAATTTTTTTTCATCCAGACTAAAAAAAAATTCTAGTAATAAGCAAAATGTCCTTATTTGGGGGCTACCTGCTACTTAGTTGATATCATTGAATTCTAGCCACATGGAATAATCACACATTCAGTTGAGCTTTTCTAGGAGACATTCTTCCCTAAGACACCTCAAACTGCAAAGACCAAGGGTTGAGGTCTGGAGTTGATGAGATAGGCAAAGTCAGCCATATTGTTGCTGCAGATATTTTGGTTCTTCCTGGCTATATGTGACTCTACTGGTCTTCTTGAAGTTGTAGTCAGTCCAAATGGATGTGCCAATGGTCTCTTAAGCCAGCTCAGCACTGACACCCACGCAGAAGAGGTTACACACTTGTTGCCTTTTTTGTTGCTGCTTCGACATTTTTACACATAGAGACATGGGATAAAAATAAAACTATTTTATTTTTGTTTGTGCTGTCGTTTGGTTGCGTAGTGAAACCGTCTATTGGAATATACCGTTGATAAAAATGTAATGCAATCCTACTGCAAGTTTTAGGACCTCACTCTGTAAGTGCATTTGAGTTGGCCTGAATGACATTTTTATTTTATGTGTCGGTCAAAAAAGTATCAAAATATACAAACTAATTAGGTGTGAAAGTCGTTACAAAAATATTTGTATCTTGACGTCATTTGTCTATAATAAATTATTTAAGACGAAACCAAAAAAGATCGATACCGGACCCATTCCAACGAACATAAATGTGTACCTAAATCCACGAATGCCTCAAATCTCTTTCAAAAGGTTATGCCTTTAAATGTACTAGTATTTTAGACAACAAATCAAATACCTTCTACGGATCTCATGACTCATTATTCCCTCCAAAAATAAACATAAGCTAAATGTCATCGTCAAGTTTAAACATGCATGATTTTATTTACCTGTCTCTAACATCACCCTGATCATCTTTGGTAATTCATTATGGGTATATAGTACTTACCTATGTAAGTGTAAAAGCACTTGAAATGATCATTTTATCAAGTATGTATGTAGAGACATATTAGTGTTGGATTCGAGTCAAAAATTCTGAGCTCGGTTGAGTTTGAGTTTTTGTAGTTTTGCATGTAATTTGAGTTCATCTTAGGGACAACATAGCAACTTTTGAGTTTCCGTCAAGTTTAAGATTTTGAGAAATTATTCATGATATGTAATGAAGTTTCCCCTTTTTACATACATGGAGCTCACCAAAACAAAAGCAAGCTAGAATTTACTCTTTGACAAATTATATTTTATTTATTTCAATAGAATATTCTAATTAATTGTTGGGAAGTTCAGTAGATTGCACTTAAATTAATAACAACTACTTGTGGGAGCTTTAAATCTGGGAAATTTAATAATCAGGTATATTACAATTTATCCCAAAAGCAATTTAGCAATTCACAAATTTTTTTTTCTTATGTGTAGGTGTCCAAAGTGAAATCAATCTCTCAAATCAACCCCTGGCTTCAACCACAGCCTCCAACCTGGTAAACTGCTAGTCACTGTCTAGAATATGGAAAGTTGTGTTATATTCACGTTTATTGGACTTCTCCCGAAGACGCCCCACATACAGTAGCACAAGGGATTCAGATCTAGCAAAGTAGGAGGCCACACCTAGCTCAAAGCATAAAAGTCTTTAAAATGTTGATTGTTTGGGAATAAATCCGGTTCCAATTACTCAATACGGACAAACCAATCCAATTTAAATTCTAGTATAACATTAGATCTATTAACATCAATTTAAGGTCTCTAGCATCCTTATCCATGGAGTTTTTTGAGTCTTTTTGAGGGTGTGTCCTGGACGGAGGCACACAATAATGGCTACACGACGATCATATTCGGAGGACATCTCAAGGATTTTGAACATTTTCTCCAAGATATGGAGGACTAAACTTGTTCCGGATCTAAAATTCCCACCATGTATGTGAATGAGAAAAAAAAATCATTTGACATATTTTCTCTTTTTCATTATTTTTTTACAAAATTGTTTTGGTCTTAAGTGACCACACATCAACTTTTCTTTTAATAAAAAAAAACTTTTGATTGTCATTATGTGCGAAACTAAAAATTTGACTAATCATTACTCGAATTTTTTGGTTTTTGGATTTTTTTTTTTCATTAAAGTCAAATTTTTCAAACAAGTATTTTAAACGATTTTGATTAATTTTCAGAAAACTATCGACTTCAGTAGTAAAGTCGATCTGTTTTTTCCAAGTTTGAGTAATACTAAAGTCTATTCCTAGTCGATATTATTAGGTATGTAACTATTTATTAAAAACCGCTTCTGTAAATGCAAGAATTTAATTTTTTTAAATTGCATTGAAGAGTTTCACTAATTTGAAGAATGATTGATGAGTACTTTTTAATTGCAATTGGGCTTGGCAATATTTCGAACATAAATCCACAGGTTGGTTTTTTGTTTAAGTGATGGTATTTGTTTTCCTCATAAAAACAAATTAATTTGGCAATCTCATTCACCAGGGTGTCTGCAGGGGTTGGGCTGGAGGGGCTGTCCCTACTCCCAAATAAAGAAATCTTTCCTTTAAATAGAATTTTTTTGTGTCAGGATAAAAAAATTTATTTGAATATAGGCAAAAAATTTAATATTTGTAATTTAATTTTTGTAAATAACTGTGGTTTTTGAATTTTATTTGACAAATATTAAAATCAATTTTTTGTGAATAAAAATGACTTTTTGAAATTTTTTTCAAAAAATTTAATATTTGAAATTTTTTGTTAATGGTTTTGGATTTATTGTATTTCTTGAAAAAAGATCCAAGCACCAAGCGCCCGAAAATATAATCATGTGGACACCCCTGTACACAGATCCTTGAAGGAAATATGGATATTATGTCTAAAGTTGTAAATTATAAGCACTGTCGATATGAAAAAAAAGGATGGAGGAAAATGGCATGTTAATAAATAATAGAGTTGCAGGGGGCCGTGGGGTCTATGGATTGCCTGCCATGAATATTTTATAGGGCAACAAAAGTTAAAGGAGTCGCCAATTTAGGATTTATAAAAATACAAGAAACAAACTATATGAAGAATTACAGGACTTCATCAAGCCTGTTTGGGATGCTATCCTCGCACCAAAGCAGATGTACTTGAAATATCGTAACCCACTTGGATTTTTTTTTCACATATGCTCTTCAATGACGAGTGGGCAATCTGCAAAGAATGAAATGAAAAAAAGGTCATTGAAGATCATACTACAATAAATTAGCCAGATTTCAAATTGTGTAGGAAGCCATCATATTATTTATAATTATAATATTTAGGTGTGGCCCAATAATCATTCTCACTTCAAGGAGTATTTTTTAGCAATATTGTTGCAATATCATCAAACGCTATTTTGTATTTTTTGAGAGTCTACCCGGATTGCCAAATTATCTTTTTTGAGCAATTTTGCCTAAAAAATTAGATATGCCCGTTTCTCCCCTATTTGATCTAAAATTGAAATAAATTTTTATTTCATAGTTTTGTTTTATAAAACAATTTTTCAAGAAATTTAACTTAATAGGTTTCTACAGCCCATTAAAATATTTTAAGTGGCAATGCGGCCCATTATATTAAAGGATTAGACATCCCTGATCTAGTGAATTTTCATAGAAATTTACATTGTATTCAAACAATCAAACTATATTATGATAAGAAATTGGCCTAGGAGACTCCATTTTATTTTGAAAAATATAATGGGGCCAGAAGGATGTGCAGGTGGACGGTTGGTCCCCAAGGTGGATCAAAACATATCGCCGCCACTATCCTGAATTCACAAGGTGGATCAAAATCCATCGCTTTTGGTGGCCATTTTGTAAAATGCCCCATTTTTCAGATTGTCCGTAACATATATATTCTATACGACAAGGGATGAACAAGATATTGTATTCATGTCCTTTTGTTAACGGTGCTTAACTAATTGTATAGTATAACTAATTATTTCGTTAATTAATCAACTTTAAAATAGCCATGACTTATCAAGTGAGACAAGTGAATCGAAAGCGGGAAACAAAATCCACAGGGTATTTTTATGTTGGTAAGGTAAAGTCGTATAGAGTTTTTTTAGTCATGAGGGGTAACTTGGGTAATATGAGCGCCACTTTTTCAAAATTACCTACATTTTTTAATCTGTTATAGTAATGTAGATAGAACTTTCACAGCAGACTTACATTCATGTTCTGCATTTAACATTTTCAGCACTTATCTATAACATACAAACATATTTGAAGTTAGAACCCATTTTTGAACACCTGCAGAAAGCTCATATTAACCCATGTTCTAGGTGATATGAGCCTCCAAAGTTGCATTGGTATATAAGAAATTAAATTTTTCATGTTTACCTCTTATTTAGGTAATTATACATAAACAGTATGATTGATAAAATGACTTAGACAAGTGAAAGATGTATTTATTAGGCTTAATATTGGTTACACCTCTTATTTTGTAAAGTTTGACAAATCTATGCCCAAAGTCTTGCCAGCTTTGGATGCACTTCTTACCAATTGAGGATTTGGAAGCCTATTAACAATATTAAAAACATCAACAATTGCCGTGGGCAATATTACCACAATTACAGTGTCTAATACCCACAGAGGCATTCCATATGTTATTATTAAATGTAACGTAGTAGAAACTAATGCTTATAACCACATAGTTCACTACATTGTATTCACATATACAACCTATGAGCCGGGGGTTATTTTGGGATATTATTAGGGTACCTTGATTGCTAAGTGAAGTGGCGGTGGATAAATTCGACTTCCCTCGGATCCCAGCAGTTCACCTACACAACTTGTGAGCCAGGGTATATTATCAATTAGAAGGGTTCTATCCTAGCATGGTTCTACATTATTCAATATAATATCAATTGCAACTAAATTTCACACGATAATATAGTCTTGTAATGAAATTACAAGACAATCACACGTAAACGTATTAAATTTATACGTTTACGTAAAGCTCACAATGATATTGCTTTACGATGATATTACCCAGAACGTTTTTGTCTCAAAATAATAATGTATACAACGGTATTACCTCAACATTTTTGCTTGTAACTTTTTTACCCCACAATCATTGAACCGGACACCAGAGAAAGGGAGTTTTCAATTATATTTTATGATTTATTCATTGTTATTATAATAATTAATAGTATAATAATAAATATAAGATATTATGATCAATTATTGTCAGAGGTTGGAGCTTGGACTCCATAGGTAAGTCTTGTCCAGCTTAGCTTTGTCCGTCTTCCGAACCTTGAATGAACATCTTCTAAAAAATATAATACATTAGATGATAACATAATAACTCCTCATTATATCTACAAATAATCTCTAACGGACAAAAAAAGTTTATGTCTACCAATAAATTTTTCAGCTATTGATCACATTGATCCTCGTTTCCCTACTTGAATTAAAGCTTTTTGATTGGATTTAATATGGCTGAAATATGACGTCATTTAGTGTCACATGTGAAGAAATAATAATTCTAGAAGGAATAGTAAAGTGTATATTAGGGTGTCCTATATTATCCATGGCCTCATATTACACCAGTTAACCCTACTTTATAAAAACGTAGATATTCAATTTGAATCTTTCACAACATATCATGTCACGAATATAATTCCTTCGTCTCTCATCTCATTTCATGAGTATATTACCATCAACATTGTAACCCATTATATGTATCCCCCATGTATGTATTCGTGACTCTGTTTTGAGTTACTTACAACAACAAGATCTACGTAGGTAGGTAGGATGTGCGATACGTAATTGTGAGTTGATCTCCAGTATATCTAAGAGATAAATACAGGTATCAAAGACTTTTGGTTTTTTGATCATATACATTTTTGTACGGGTACATTCTACGTTAGGATGAGTCTTTTTGAAGAGATTTGATTAACTTTTTCAAATTTTGTAATCAGGGCTGAGGGAAACATTGTTTACTGCTATACAAATAATGTGTTTAAAATATGAGCTTTAGGGGCTCCCTAATAAATATATACTTTTAAAATGAATATTGTCCCATATGATGGCACTGAGAATAGAATTGTTTATCTATATTCGTTTCAAGGTTAAAACAAGATTATACCGTAAGGCTCTTCCGACTGATGTTTGACTTCCAACACGCTTTTTAATAGTGACGTCAAAGAGTATAATATACTTTTACTGTTAATATTAATATTATATGCTGCACAAATATACCGGTGTTATACTCTATGACCTCAAAATCTGTCTGTCTGCAGTCGGTACGGTACATCAAGTTGAAAATTTTAGCAAGTCCGATTGCATTATGGTATAACCTTGTATTTTTACTAACATTGATCCGTTTGTATCCCATTCACCTAGCCACAACCCCCCGGGATCTTCTGATTTATCATCTCCGTTTACATAGATTTTCATTGGATCAATCAAAAATACGAAATTGTTTTTTAATATTTACGTCTAAAGATCCGAACCGTCCACATCCGAGAATGTGGATCCATCTCTATGACAACTAACTAAATTCGCTCTATCCTAAAGACAAGATCACCTTACTTATGTTGATGGGGGATGAATTATTTATTAAGTAATGAGGATAATTAATAAACATTATGGTAGAAATAATTGAAATGTTATTGTTCTGCTTATGATGCATAAAGAGGAAAATAACAGAAAATACGACATTTGATTTGTGTAACCTATAATTTTTCTTTCAAATAAGAACAAAACTTGAACCATTTGATTATTATATGTTGGAAAAAGCAGACTAGTTGAATCAAATTTCTGATCGTAATGGTTGTAATAATGAAAAAATATTTAAAAAATCTTCAAAATATGAACAAATAAAGTTTTAACTGAATTGGACAACCAACAAAATAAGTTCCAGGGTGTCAGCAGGGGGTGGTCTAGGGGTTTGAATGAAGGAATTTTAACTTATTAATAGAAAATTTAATATTTGAAATATAATTTTTCAATTTTTTATTTTTAATTTAATTTTCAGTGAATAGGTATGGATTTTTTAAATTAGTCTCAAAAATTAATAATTGAATTTTCTTTTCAAAAAATTTATATTTGTTTTTTGAAATTATTCTCCAAAAAATTTTATTTTTTGTAAATAGGTGTGAATTTTTGACATTTTTTGTAAACAGCTCTGGATTTTTGAATTTTTTTTCCGAAAAATTTAATTTCCTATGAATAGTTACAAAAAAAATTATTTTTTCAAATTTTTTTCAAAAAGATTTCAATTTTTGATTTTTTTTTCCCCGAAAAATCTAAAAATTAAGCCCTCCCCAAAATATAATCCTGAGAACACCACTCTGTTCAGTTGTCCTAAAATTTGGTATGGAATAGTTATTCAGGGTATTACAATTTTCCTACAAAAACCCCATCATTCTTTTCTCAAATTCTGATTTTCGACCCAACCTATTGTACAGACATGAGTATAAATAATGCACGTTTGTATAAACTGATACCTATAATAATAAGACAAGAGTGTTTAAATACAATTCAATATACATAGACTAACACAAACCCCTTTAAGTCGTGACTTTAATATCTTATTATACATTACTGATTGGTGTATTTATCAATAATTGTCTTATGTTTGGGGTTGAACTATATTACAACATAGATAAATAATAATTATTCCATGTGCGATGATTATAGGTCACGTGTCTATCTCATTAACTTTGTTTCATCTTACTTTCCTAGTGGATTGTTGTTTTATGACCTTATAATCTTGCTCATTTGTTAATTTACTTCTCTTCATTTTTTTAAACAAAACAACGTGATAAATATTTTCCCTATTTCAGTTGACTACATTTTTTTAGATACCCAAGATGTCGTCAATTTCATCGTTTTTCCTCCTGACCAATGCAAAAAAATTTGGGGTACATTGTATAAGTTTGCCTGCACGTCATACTTTCTTTTTCCATCTCGAAATCGGAGACAGTGACAGTCAAAATTGAATTATAGCAACCTTTTAATAATAAAGGAATACATTTTCTAGAAGAATATATTATTTGAGTAGGACGTGAGGGATTGTATTTGGTGTCTTTATGACGTCATCTGTTATACTAGTAATTTTTTATTGAGAACTGAAAATCATTGCTAACTATCCTTGTTATAATAACATTAGATAATTTACCTTGCGAATTTATGGAGGTTGCGTAGTTAGTTATATAATAATTAATAATATCATCAGCGCCCCCTAGTGGGGAAAAGTATCTGACAGTATTTGGACAAATATATATCTTTGTCCGTCTTTTTGCCAGTTGGTTTTAGCTTTCCTCCAAAGGATCAAAAATGTCTTAGTAGAGTTTATATGTACTTAGATAAAAATCAAAAAATCAACATCATTTTTCATTTATACGTAATGTACAAGGCACCAAGATCCCCTTGAGGTCTTTCCTGATTATATCCCGTAAAGAATAGTAATTATGAGTTTAAGCATCTTTGATAGCACCTATGTAATGAAGTACTTCACTATAATAATTATTACATGAAATTCCCACACACGGGACTAAGGCTTATGAGTACTTCCTCACAACAAAAGGGATGGTTATTGTAAAATATACATGATTACGTACCAACTATGTAATATGGTAGATTAGTGTTCTCCTTATCATACCTCATGGTGTCATCGCTATGATGAGTAAAGTCGATATCCCGCAATGTTCAATTAAGATTCAATAAGTAGATGGATTTTTTTTTCTCTTATCAATATTTATCGAGGTGGTGAGAAACATTCAGAAATTCCGTTCCTGAAAAAACACTATATGTTTTACGAAGGTTTATGAATATTATATTCACAATCCTAAATGAGTCAGATTGGAAGTTTCTCATAGAGTCATTGGTACCAGATCCCTATAAGAAGAGTTACGTCCCGAGATTTTAGCGCCCTTGTGACAGATATCAAATGGCCCAAAAAAGAATACCTGAAATTCAAAATAGAGCTGCTTGAGATTTCCTTAATTATTAAATTTTCTTAGCATGAGCATTGTTTTCCTCAATGAAAATAGGTTTGCTGGAGTTTTAGTGAGCCTTAGAACTTTAAGTTTTAGATGTTTAAGCAATGTTAGCTTGAGAGTTGGAATTCCTTATTTTTTAAATGTTTTGAGCACAGTCGAGAATTACTTTATGGTCTCCAAAGATTTCATTTCCTTTTTATGACCCATTGCCTTCCAAGGAATTTGTCCCTTGGAAATGAAGCAAGTTTCATCCCCTCAGCTCAAGAACGATTCCTGTAATCCACGGCGCACGACAAGAGGGCATACTTGGGGTATTTTAACAAATATATCGCCTTTGTAGAGTTATTCACCTAAAATATAGTATTAAACTTTGAATGTTTTGGGGCGTGACTTAACACATGAGGAAGTTAGCTATCGGCAAAGCGGATAGCCCGGTGACGTAACTCTACCTATAGGGCTCTGATAGGTACATGAAGAATTCATGCAGTGAATAATAATGAGAATCCACTAACTAAGCATGTTATTTACTCTTATGAAGGGGAAATACCGTCTCTTCAATTCTGTCTTTTTTAAAATTTTCTTGATTGAACTGCAACTCCAAATATGTAGATAAATGATTACAATGTGATATCTTCAAGAAGAGTACCACCTTATTCGTTAATAGATTAAACAAAGGGAAGAGCCAGCTGAGAGATAACCCATGGTTCATTTCTATGATCTTTCCAGGGGCTCCACGCCTCCGCTTCAGGAGAAGGGACTTATTTCATCATAAATTAAGAATGATTATTTGGAGCATAATCGAATCAGCATAAATGGAAGAATTATTAGAGATGCTTTTCATCGTCTTATTTATGAGCATAGCCATATAATTTATGAAGGTTACTCTTTTCATCTTTCATTTGCTCTCTCAAGAACGCTTTTATCGTAATAAATCATCCACCGACGTAGACATGAAAATTATAGGACGATTGGCCTTTTTATTATTTTTTGCTTAAAAGATGTATCTACATTTTCAAATTGAGTTTAGTATGCCTTACCCCCTATTAAACAAGGTATTAATTCATGAGTGAGGATGGCAGCCATTGTTAGCCAACTTGCAGTGAATCAACGACTTCGTCGATCTCTCAAGGACCAAAACAACATCATACCATCAGACAAGTGCGTCTATGATATTCCGCCCTTTGACTCAACTTTTGATCCCTATAAGCATAATCCATATTTCAAACTCTTACATAAATCCAATATCGTTCCCAAGAAACCAGTTTGGACGACGTATAATCTAAGGAGTCAAGAAACAACAAGTGGAAACTATGTGATGATGAGTTTTAACGAAGACTTTGATAGGTGTTGTCTCTTGGGTCTTGCAGGGATTTTACTTTTACCACTTATCACATTTATTGGGGTTTGTTTGTTGATTGTGTGGATTTATTGATGGAAGGAATGGTTTAGTAAAAGAAGATCGTATTGAGTATGCAAGAATATACATAATAAATATATTTCACGTCTCTGTTAATTGAATGTGACCATCTCCTTCCTTTATTCGATCCTATTAATAAAACCTACAAAGATGACACCATCAATCAAGAAGCTATTTCCATTGATAGTAGAACAATGAACATACATTAAAATAGTTGTGAAAGTACCATCTTACATGATATCAATTAAAGTGTTAAGGGGATTTTCCATCAGAGATAAAGTAATAAATAGATTGGACTCTCCCAAATTTACAACAGCCTGGGCCGAGCACCCCACCTCGTTATTGATAATTATGTTTGGGGAGACATTGGGCCTGTTGTAGGATATTAGCAAGAAACTAGTTGATATAACGGATAAAAAAATTTAAGTTCATTTATATATTTTTTCCCTTGCCTTTATAACAGCTGGTGTTTCTCACTCATTTCATCGCTGAGTTAAATCATTGAGTTATTATACTATAGTATATTATAAGTATAAGAATTCATAGGTTACATCTTCTTATACGACGGGTATAAATTTGGAAGAGATCAGTATATAAAATTTTTCAAACATCATGAATAAGTTTGAAAATATATTACAATATGTATACTGTGCAGTTCATAGAATTAAATTATCTATTCTTAAACACGTCGTGGCATCTATTTGTCCGATAAATGTGGTAACTCACCTTGAAAAAATTGATTTTATAGGATTTTTTTACAAGAAATAATGCAGAAGAAATACTAAAATATATAAAAGGATCCAGTATCTTTTGATTCTAATCTTTATGTTACTATTTTTGAAATGAAGCAATGCATGAAGAAACGTTCATATTTTATTGTGGTCTTCCTCCTATAATTACTCTGATATTACGGTGTGGGTTTTTGTTTTTCTCAAATAAGTATATACAAATATATATGTATATATTTGGGTAATTAAGCAATATTCTTTAAGTGTAGTTACGTTATGTATCAATGTATGTGCGAATTTAAATGTATGTTAGAGGTTGAGTGATTATTATATTTTTTTTAAACACCTACTATTAATTATTTTGTCTTACAAAACTTTTACATTTAAAATAGCATTAGAGTACAAAAAATATTATAATTATATTAGCACGAACATGCTATTTTAAAGATAGACCATTTAAAAGATGCTATTTATATTTAGGTTGTTTATGTTAAAATTCCAAACTAAAACGATAAACTATAATTATATAATATGTAAATTTCTATTATAAAACCTGCTTGTATACAACATTTTTTGTTGGTTTCGATCCATTTGGCGTAAATATAATCAAACCTGCACCCCCCCCCCTATAACATTTGTGAAAATCTAGGATTCTTACTTATTCAATTTGTGCTCTATTTTGTTTATTGGATTTTTTTTATTTTTTTGTGTACATTTTCGAATCACCAACCCATACCGTAACAAAAAACATTGAGACACGGGATATCGATCTTGTTTTATAAAAAAATCAAATTATTAGCGAAAAATCAAACTGACCTCCAGAGCCCAGGAATCTGGTTTGATCAGAATTAAATATAGCCTTACGTACATAACTCAAAGTTCTGAATACCTTTTAGATTATGCCTAAAGACTGTATCCGTCTCCGTTTTTAAAAATAAATGTTTTTTTATCATTGTTTTTCAATGCGAAACATACATCATACTAGTGATGTGTCGATCCTTATTTGTGCGGTCCAGTCTAATCTTCGGACCGGTCTTATCCATTCTTACGACTGTCTATCATTGGAACCCGTCCTTAAGACCGTCGGTCCTTGGGACCCGTCCTTAACTGTCAGTTATTGGAATTTTTCATAAAAATTAACATGACATCCCTAGCTATATATAAATTGTGCCTTCTGGAAGTTGTTTCGAAAATTTGTGACGTTTTTCAAAGGCCAATAACATAGACTGAACCCTTTTTAAGTCCAATATAATGGACCAATAAACAGTCTTATTTAATATATATATAGTATTAAGAGATACGACAGAATATAAAATAAATCAAATCAATATTAATAATTAATTATATTGTGTTTCTTAATTATGAGTATGTTCTTATATTATTGGTACTATTCCTCAAGAGATCCTTTGTTCTGGATTTTTTATAACCTAAATATAAATATATGTACACCTTTCAAATATCAGAGTTATAACTTTTTATGTTCCTCTGTTTCCAATTGATAAATGAAACAAAACAACCTTTGTTTCCTCATTAATCTTTGTTTCTATTATCAAATGGATTTATTTCCTACCAATCTTTTGTTTCTTCATATATATGTATGTGTACATACATCGATAAATAAATATAAAGATATTTATCAACTGAGAGACGTCATTGCCTGATTAATTAGAAATCTTGAAAATGATTCGATACGATAACATTATCTTTCTCATTATATCTCTCAGCCTTCCCACCAAGGAAAGAAAAGAAAAAAGGATCACCATAAGTTGGTATTTAGGAAATCCTTCCTAACTGAGGGACTATTATCCTATATATACAGAGTGATGATTTTAAATCTGGAATAGACCATAATATCTTAGCAATCCAGAGATCTATGTTTATAAAAGTGAGCTAATCAGATTTAGCCTGCAAAATTGTATAAGAAAAAATACAAAAACCTTTAAATGTCCTCCGAATACGTGGGGCCATTGTTGTGTGCACGCCCTAGGAGATTATTGATTTTACGAAGCTGATCAAATCAACTGTTTACGATGTTGGCAAGGCTTTCAAGGAGTCTGATGGGTCGGAAACAATCCCAAGAAAGACTCACATAGTTCATTTTTATAATTTTAAAATTGCTGAACATTTGACATGGCCAATTTAGATTTTGCATATTTGAGCCCCATACATCAATTGGTAGAAATTGATCAATGGCAAGAACTGTTTGTCAACGATATTTTTCATAAGAAATTAATTTAAAATAATTATAACTTTTTTCATTGACAAAGTTTTCATACAATAAGATTTTGCATTTCGCGGTCAATAAAGTTTTTATATGTTTTATTAATCTGCATACAGTCAAACCTGTATTAAGCGGTCAAGCATGGGTAACGGATAAAGCTTTGGACATGTGACCACTTAAAAAGGCTTGATATTTTGGAACAATTTAAAAGTTTGAAAACCACCGTCAGTAGTACCATAACATTCATTCCCAGATAGAGAGGGAAGAACAGACAGAAATGTGGTGAAAACATTCATTTATATGCAGTGATGCAAATGGGCAGCCTTTTTGGCATCTAAAAAATGTAACAAAAATCCACATGGGAACTCTGACAATTTAAAGAACGTTTCGAAGGACGGTTTAATTATACCAGCTACAAGTAGCTGTGATGAGAAGCGAGGGGAAGGAGGAACTAAAGAAGGACATAGGTAAGAATGACCTCGATCCTGAATTTAACTCTGAATCCAATACGAACTTACAAAAGTAACTTCGATGTCCATCCTCAATTATACCCTGAGTCTAACCGGAACTTACAATTTCTTATGAAACTCTGCAACAAACCTCAGGGTGACTCTACGTCTTTTATTAGATCATGCAAATGTTTAATCCGGTTTCACATATGTATATTAATCATATGTTGCATGTTTTAGAAAAGGAATTTCACTACTCAAGAATTAAATAATAATGTCAACAGCTCAGGAAAAGAAAATTTACTCCTAAGGTAGCCAATTCCAAAAAAAAGGGGGAAATCAAAAAAATGCACCCAATTTTCATAACTATTTATACATGCATTGATATTTTATTTATTACACCGTCAAAAGAGGGTCTGTAAGTCTTCCTTGTGTTATACTCAACAGTCGATATAGGTTTAAATAAGTGACCATTAGAAGAAGATTCATCCAGAATCTATGTGGTAACTTTGTAATAATTTGTAGGCAAGGATTGCAGGAACACGTGTAATACCGTTGTTTTTGATTTTTTTTATACATCGAAATTGGTACGTCGGAACCAGATATGACCGCTTAGCACTATGACACTCTTAAATCGGGTGAGTCTTAGACCAAGTTTGACAGGTCAGGGTTGATCTTATCTAATGGTACACTTTTCTCTTTTTTTCAATATTAAAATTTACACCAGAGATTTTGTGAGGACATTTATTTAACAAAATCAGCTTTTATTCGACATGTGAACCCTCATCTCTAATAAATAACACGAGGCCTAAATCCTTCTTGCTGTAAGCCTCTAGATACTGGACATTCCTGTAAGGACTAGAAAATACAATTTCCTCCAGATGCACCTAGATAGAGTAGTCCAAGGGGTTTGGGGCTAGAAAGGAGGGTGGCCACATGTTGAGGTCCCAAAAGTCCAAATGGTTGTCAATCAGGAAGGACTTTGTCTTGGTGGCCTGATGACATGGAGCTCCGTATTGAGTGAAAACAAAAACATTTTGCTGGCCCAAGGTACCCTTTTCTTATCCAGAAGTTCGATGTAAGCGTCTACATTGAGCTGTTCCTTCCTTTCCATAAAATGTGAGTGCAGACGCTACAACGCCCAAAACCAGGATTCCTGCAGGATTTTGTTTTGAAGCTAAGACATTTTCTGGATGTTCGATTTTGAATTAGCAGCTACTCTGCTAATTCACAGTGAAAAAAATAATCAGAAAAGAGGAAAACTTTCCCCGAATTTTTGTTGGCCATGAGAAAATTTAGATCATTCTCTGCTCTTTCCCAGCGTCCCAGATTGCACTGTTCTTATGTATTATTGTCCTCCTCCTTGATTTTGTAGCAATGCTATTCTGGATTGAAAATAATAAATTGTGTATCACTAGATAAGATCAACCCTCTATATTTGAAACTATTTCAAAATTGATTTGAATTGCATTGATACTGCTTCATATAAGCTTTTTGCTGGGTCATAAAAAAAAGAATACACATGCGACCTCTCATCTCGAAGGTAAATCCCCCTCACCCCTCTAATTATCTTTTATTTCCTCTGACGTAATTGTCAATAAGGAGGAACTCTTCCCACACATGATAAAATTATCTTATCAAAGTAGTAGAAGTAGCTTGGCACAAACTTTTTACAGTTTTAATCTCACTTTGTTATCTTCTATCTACTTGTATTTGTATATAACTCGGATTGGACAAGAACTATGAATTATAAATATAACATATGTATGCATATATGTTATGTAGCTTTAGGCTTTGATGTGCAAAGTTACAAGAGATTGACTTGCAATCAGGATTTGATATTTTAATGCTTTATTAGCCACACATCACTTTCTGAACGGGACTTGTGAACCATGTTGAGTGGTCATATTAAAAGTGTCAAATTACAAACATATATAGTGTGCAAAGATACGTATCATGGGGTGACCGTATTTCGATTTCCAAAAAAAGAGGATACAGTTCAGGGGCATCCACATAGGGGGTCGGTTGGAGGGTCCCCCCAAAAAAAAATAACGAAGTTTTGCTTTTAACAAGTAAACTTAATGTAATTTTTTTGAAAAATTACATTAAATTTAATTTTTTGGAAATAGCTATGGCTTTTTTAAAAATTTCTGCAAAAAAATTTTATATTTTGAAATTTAATTTTTCAATTTTTTTCCGAAAAAAATTAATTTTCTGTGAATTATAAATATAAGCTAAAAGTAAAGCTTATATCACAAGAAAATAAAATCTTTTTTCTTTATAAAAATGTCAACTCTATTCATATATAAATTGTTTCACCGATGACGTAATCTCTTCAATTTTTGACCCAACCCCACGATAAACAAAATTTTTCTTATAAAAAAGGAAGAATGTAAATTTTATTTCATAAATAAGTTAATCAAATTTCTGCCCTTCTCTGCATGCAAAAAATTTCCTTACACCATCGTCAACTACTTTAAACGACATTTCTACTTTATGCTTTTAGCCGAAAAAGTATCGCAAAGTAATGATACTTATACTGTAGCCGGTACGATAAAATTCGTTGTGTATTGCGAATATGTCGTCTCAATCCCCTAGGTATTTTAAATGTGTAAATATAATATAGAGTGTACCATGAAATATTGTTACCTATAAATATACTTGCAACCGAGTAGCTGACAAAAACCCACAGCTATCATAAAAAATTTAACTTTTTGGAAAAAAATTTTAAATATCAAAATTTTTAGAAAAAAATACTAAAATCCCTAGTTGCAAAAAAAAAAAATTAATTTTTTGAGAAAAATTTCAAAAATCAATAGCTATTTATAAAAAATTAAATTATTAAATTTGATGATTTTTTTTTTTTAATATTACATTTTCTAGTAAAAAAGCAAAAATTATTGCAGACGCCCTGGACTTATAATCGACTTAACTTATAAAAATCAAGACGAAGAGATGAATTTATAAAAAAAAGTCCCTAGACGGTCCGTACCGAGTGTAAAAAGGGGACATGTCCGAGCAAACATATCGAAGTTGACTGAGAGTATTTCAATTGAGGCTTCTTTCATTATTAAAATGAAAAAATTATCATTTTTATCGACTCGTTAATTGAATCAAAATGGGTATTTAATTGTTTTTTTATGGTAGGCAGTAACAATGAAATAAATATATTTTCTTGGAAAGAAGAGACGTTAAAATATTTACAGCCCATTAAAACCACTTTTCTTTGGATAAATTAATGTTCTTTTTATCATTTTTGTATCCATATTTCGTAAATTTAAATTATAAGTACATATATGGATGTTCAATGGACATAAATGTATTTCAATAAATCGTCAAAATCCATCCGGATAATATAATTTATGTGTTTTTAATTTTAGATTTGTTAAAAATATGATAAATATTATTAAATGTGAAAAATCCTAGCTCAATCCAAAGTTTATATCTCAACAAAATGATGCCGCGGTGTAATTTGAATTTCGACTTTCTCTTACTGTTTAAAAATTTAGAAAATATCATGTTTTGACTTGATAGAGGGACACGTAATGGTTATTATTTTACATCCAACAATACCTATAGGAAGAACTTAATGTCTTGTTAGCTGATACCCTGAAAAAACTTAATGGGATTTTAAACGATAATTTTCACCTAAAATATTATAAAATATGGAAAATCCAAACTCAAAGTAAAGTGTATAAAACAAAACAAAAATATGGAAGGGAGTAATTTGAATTTTTCGACAGAAATTAAACAATCTCTTAGTGTTTAACATTACTCTAAGGTTTTGATTGGATAGAAGAACCAAAAGCATGGAAAAAGGCAGAGATGCAATTCTGGAGCTATCCGCGCGTGGAAAATCAGCATCAGAGATCTCAAAAAAGTGATGCACTGCAACCGCTCTAGTATGAACCGGGTGACCGCGAGAGGCACACCATAAACTCCAACATGGTCCAGAGCAAACGAGGCAAGCTGACCGTCAACGGGCTTACTCGTACATTTGACAGTAGCCAGACATCCATGCACTTCTTGGTAACAAACTTAAGCCTTAACGCCTACAACATAACTAATTGTTAGGCTTTGAAGCCTTTGGATCGAGTAAAGTGGGCAAAATCTTCGTCAACAAGCTTGAAAAGTAAGAATCTTGTCCTCCCCACAGCTCCGGATGTTCCCCATGTAATTTGATTGTTTTGGCTACCTGAAGGGGAAGCTTTTGGGAGTCCGATACACAGCAAAGGACCAACTGAAAGCCATCATATCACTGGTTGAGTCAACCTAGACCCTAGCTTTGCAAAGAACTGTTGTGCAAAGTTACGTTCATTATGGCAAAAGGCGGCTATATTAATTGATGATGTAAATGAAGTGTCCCTTGGTTGTATTTACGAGGGTCATTTGAAAATTCTGTGCAAATTCCGAGGGATTCCGAAACTGGCATGTTTACAGCGTCGCAAATTTGACCTAAAATTGTTGTCAGAATAAAAGAATGAAAAAATGATTGATTTTAATCGAAAGGCAATATGGGAGCTAATGTAAATAAAGGTTCTAAACTTTAGTTTCAGTTTTTGGGTATTTAACCTCATTCCACTAATTTGAATACAAAAGCTATAATTGGTTCAAATATATCTATGAAGCCCTCACCCCCCTAAAAAAATGTATTTTTCCATTTCACTAGAAAATTTAATTTTTGAATTTTTTTTATTTTTTTTATTTTTTTAATTTTTTATATATTTTTTTTTTATTTTTTATATATTTTTTTTAATTTTAATATTTTCAACTTGTGAAAAAAAATTCAAAAACCAAGTGGACACCCCTGAAGTAAAAAAAAAATTGGGATTTTCTTGATTTTTGTTCAAATTGTTCTATTGTTGACGAACCACATATATACAGTTAAGTAAATTCATACATGTATCTCCATTTTCATTGAATTAGGATAATACATAAATTATTGAAATGCATTTTAAATCAATTTAGATACGCTAAGCTTCACTATTGTATTATATCATTACTAACCCCATAATTAAGGAAGAAGTCATTTGAAAAAAGGGATCCATCATAATTAACTCATCTTTATAAGACAATAAATCAGTATTAACAAGCATATTTAAAAAAAACAAAAAAAAACATTATCCTTCAAGGAATTCCCTGATAAGTGTACACTTTACTGTGGTGCATAAGAGAAATTATATGTACCCTTCCAGTAAATTTAATATCTAGTTGAGTCTAGGGAAAAAAAGTTTTTGGTGTAGAAAGAGAGAGAGAAAAAAAGAAGGAAGAATAATTAGAAAGAGAAAGTGGTGATGGTAGATTTAAGTAAACGTGCTCTTGGAACTTATATAACTGCATCCTTTAGAGACCTCACAACAGGGAACCATGGCCACACTACTTTTTGAGAATTTATAATTATTATATACCCACAAAATAAAATGACACATACAAAAACGGTGCATTGACATGTTTTTACTCATAATTGCTGAGTAGTCTTCTTCTAGAGCAGTGACTCCCAATTTGGGCTCTTCAGTGCATCGTCTAGCACTCCGTGAGGCTATCAAAGTCATCAACAAACATCTTTTCTTAAAGTCATCAAAAAATGTATTAAAAAATCAATTAACCCAAATAGTTGAACTAAATTAGTTTTTTTTGAGCGAAAATATGATTCGAAATTAAATTCAAATTTTAAAAAAGGAAAGAAAGAAAAGAGCCATGCAGATTTAAAGCTAAACACAGTCCTGCCCTCAGTTATAATCCCTAGACAGATTGTGATTTGGTTCCCGTACAATCTGCTTCTCGTAAGACTCTTTATTAGCTAAGATCGGCCTGGTCCCCTCTGCAAACTTCACCAAGGGGTACTTTGCATAGCTAGGAATACGATTTGGGTATACACTGCGCACTTTGTTATAAGTAACATCAGTTTCATAATACCCATGAAAAGATAATTCCTTATATATTATTATACCATTTCGTCAGTTTCCATATAAGGAATTTAACATATTAATAATAAAATTTCATAGTTGAATAAAACAAGTATTTATATCATAATTTTTGAATAGCTTTGTTCAATGGATTCTAAAACTAACTTGTGGAGATAATTTGTTTCAAATAACAAAAATATAGACATGCTGATGGGACCAGATTTTGAGAGAATAAAACGACACAGGTGTTGTAACTGATGAAATATGTCAAGAACAGGTTTACATTTGATATTTGTAGATTCAATTCACTGACAAAGTATTGAGGTGAGTACATCTGTTGTGCCTCAATTCATTGTTTTATAAGTTATTATTATCCTATTTTTTTCACAATATGAACTACATTCATTTCATAACAAAAATTAAACGTTTCGTGTAGTTCAGGCTTGGATATTGATTGGAAAATGAGCCTGTTCATACTTTCCGTTCATTTTTGTGTACTTGAGAAAAAAATTGCACGATTAATGGAAACAAATCTTTCAACGCCCTACATTAACTCAACTTTATTTCTTCTTGGTTTAATCAATTTTAGCACTGACAGTTCTAAGACTGGACTGGACCATGGAATAAATAAGGACCAATACAACACTACAACTATAAATATCTTCGCAACCTCCATGAATTCACTAGGCAAATTTTGAGACTTGAATAAAAAATTGCGTAGGTAAAAAGGAAAAGTTTTTTTGTTGGCAACTAAATTAAAACAAAAAAATGAAAGAACGGATTTTTTTCAAAATGGAACGGATGAACAGAAAAACTGAATAGACCCAAGGTTTTTAATTGTATTATGAAGATAAAAAGTCAACTCTTTCACATAAAACCGTAGATGAGGGGAAAAGAATTGATTACTACCTCTCAATGATCGATTATAAGATTCAACAAAAATATTTATTTTACCTTATGAAATCATTTATAGGATGGTTAACTAAGAAAAATTAATTCTCGCCCATTGTCTTTGTTCAATTCATAGACAGTAAATATTATGTAAATCAATGGATTTGATGTTAATTATGGATATAGAAGAGTCTATTAAAAGCAGTGGACAGTATGAGGCCTATGGCTGCGGAGTCGGACTCTGTACCTTTTTTGAGTGGAATCGGAGTAGGAAAATTTGTAGCGGCTCCAACTCCGGCTACAAAAATGATTATAATTTATGTAAATAAAACTCATTTATGATCCAAGGCTTACATTAAGTGTTCGTAAAGTTTTTTCCTAAATGGTTATAAGTTATAGGTATTAAGTACTATTAATTTATGAAACTTGAAAGGTAAATCATTTATAAGTTTACTTCACAAATTTCAAACGTGCTCTATTGTTTATACAATCACAATTCCCGAACATATCTAAAGTATAAATTATTATGTTAAATAAAGCATAACCACTAGCCATTCTAATAACTAGTATGACTAGTGAATGAACTAAGTTAATTACTTAGTCTTGCGAATAGTCAATGCCATCAGAGTAAAGTTGCAGTGAGAGGTTGTTTGTATTGTTGCTCCTCGTTTACGAGTACATAAATTATGTTTAGAAACTTATTAGCTATAGATAGACTTTGATCCATTTAATTTGATGTTCCTCGTGTTAAATATCTTATATTCCGAATATGTTCTTTATAGCTGGCACAGTTATTTACTATATATAACTAATAACTACCTATAGCTATTATAAATTGGATCTATATTTATAGCCTCTAGACTCAAATGACTCAATCGTAATTATATAAGCAATAAAATATATTATTCAAAAATTGTGTGCAGGAGTCGGGGACATTCAAAACACTGAAGAGTCGGAGTCGGGCATTTTATATACTTTTTATCCAAAATTATCACAGAGGGATCGACCTGATTTAGGTAAAAAATATAACTTTAGATTTAAACAAAGGTTTTATTTTTATTTTGAAACTTACGACGAAAAGACTAATCAACTTAATTTTGGCTTCCAATCGGCTTTTCATTTAATAAAAATTAATCTGAAAGGAATGCATGGGTATTATATAGTCATATTTGAGATAATATATTAAATCGATAATATTTCTAAATCATTCCATTCTGAGATCAGTGGGCAAATTTATCCTCGAAAATTGGAAGAAGGAGAGTGATCCATTGGGTGTGACAACTGCTTGAATTAAATTTGTATTTTCTTGGGATGAACATAAAGAATTCATATCTAATGGGATATCCAATTCACTTGAACGTATTGCTATCCTATAATCTGGATTTCCAGGTGATTTCTTCTTGAATTTAGTATTTGGAGCATATACATTGAAAATGGCTTCATCATTCACCACACTGTTCTCCATATCTTCTTTCGAAGAGCTAAAAATATCAAGTCTTTTGTAAATATCTCCGAGACTTGTTCTATCTTCGGGTCGGAGAAGTGGTTTTACTTTCCCATAAGAAAAAGGTACTTCGCCACTCTTAATATCATATTCACTAGACTTGACACTCAAAGGAACTTTCTTTCTATACGGAGTATTAAAATCCGTTACCTGATATAGTCCTCTGTAATTAGAATGAAGTGGTTCCAAGTCTGGTATCGCGACTGCTTTAATAGGTTCAGATAGTTTAGTATTTGGAGGCAGTAGCTCAGGCCTTAGTTCTATGTTTAATCCCTTTGATTTTAATCGTGGTAATTTTATTTGTGGAGAGCAGGTCGGAATAAATGGAAGAGAGCGTTTACGACTATTTTTTGAAGGCGGCTCTGATTTTTTATCACATCGAGTTAGTCGAAACCCAAGCCGGTTAAGATTTGAATAAACTTGATACTCATTGAAAGAACATTTATTATTGATAAATAGAGAGTAAGCTTGTTGTACAGAGAGTGGAACATCCTTCTGCGATAATTGAAGTTGATGGTTTTCTGAAATAATTAATTAAAACGAATAAATCAATGAAATACTCATACATATATAAATTGAATAAGTAACTTAAAATGGTCAAATATATTATTAATAAGACCGTGTGATTTAAAAAAAATATAACTAGAGGTATGAGTAATGAGAGTCATATGAGTAAATGGATTCAACAATCTTTTCGATTAATTTTCCATTTTAATGTATAGTATTCATATTTATAAACAAAAATCTACTAAAACTATTGGAAAATGAATAAACTTATAAATATATATTGAAACTCTTAATTTCAATAAATATTACAAATTAATTAAACGATGGTTACTGATTCGTCAACTTTTTAATTATGCGGTTATTTTATAATATGTTAATTAGGTTCTACGACACTTTGCAAAAAAATAAAAATATATTTGATGATGATTAATGCGGCAATACTATGAATTTATCTACTCGATTACTCCAATGAAAAAAACATATTGATAATTAAAGAGTCAGAGACGACCTCGGGATATAGAAGTGTCGATCAGGATTTGACCAGGTATATATGAGCTCCAACACATTCAATCTAAACAATTGATCGATTAACATTGTCTTGTAAAAATTTCCTTCTATTCTTTAAACATACTTTCTCATTCTAATTTATTTATTGCGCGACTGACGTGATTAATGTTACAATAGTTCTATATAGCTGTTTGAGCCAATTTTTATAACATTTTCATAATTAAATTAATCAATTATTGCAAGTAGTGGCAAATAATTCACCATTTTATCTTTTAAAATTGGAGTAACATAGAGTAATCATAACCACATAGTCAAATGTGTCTACATAGACAACTTTCAGCACATACCAAGTATTTAGGGTAATTAAGATTTATTGTAAGGATATGGATATTATTATTATGCAGTCATTAACCCATTGAAAATGAAACAATACGGATCTCAATTGAAGATCAATTGTATATTTGAAAATTAAGTAAAGCTAGTGGAAAAGTTATCTTTATTGTGTGTCTACTAATGATTGCGATCCAGTAATAAGATAAATCTATATAATTTTGTTTTATCTTTGTAAAATTGAACATTTAATTCAATAGGAATATTTTGTAAAAATCGTATTAGTTAAATATTTTACAAGTATGTGGGATTTACATCTACTACTTTGTACATGCAAAAAAACAACAACTCAATCGAGCAGTTTGGGGAATTCGATAAACGTATATAAATACATATAGAACCCGCATAAGTCAAATCTCAAGAGATTAAAAGAATTTTCTCACTATAACAGAAATCCGCTGTATTGAATTAATTACAATATAACCCAACAAAGGCGGAAACGCTTCAAACGGACTTTCGTTTATAATGTGAATTTAATAAGTCCCAAATTAGTTATAAAAGACATATATATAACTAATTCAACCAGGCAAATTTATTTTATAATAAATGGATTTTATCGGTCTTTTGAGATCCAGCTTAAGTGGGGCTCTACTTTTACACTCTATTATAACTAATTCGGGACTTTAATAAATACCAACTATAAACGAATATCTCTATTCAGCGTTAACGCCTAAACTAGGTTCTACTGTATCTCAATTAAATGGTAGATCTAGGATCTAAATAGCAAATAAGATGTTCCCTAATATCCTGTATCATAACAATGATGGACTCTAAATATTAAAATTAATTACGACGTTGAGTTATGCTACTATAATAACATGATCATGCGCACCCTTTTGGTATATTTAGTCATTTATATTGTTTAAAATACCCTTGATAATATAGGTATATTGTTAGTTTGAAGACTGTGTAATGCCATCATTAGCATATGACTAAAGTCATTCAGTTTACCAGAGCACAAGAAAAGAAACGATACAACAATCAGTATTTAGGAATATAATAACCTTTTCTTTGATACTTCGTATTATTAAATACTAGCGGCAGTACCCGGAGCATTTGTCTGTCAATAACAGTGAATGTGCCACTAGGTTACTTTGTTTTTACTAAAAGATTTGATGATGCTGATAAAGCATTTTGCAATTTATTATTAGGAAAAATAATGAAAGGACATATTTTTTAATCATTGTTCATATTTTTAATACATAAAAGGTACAAATTTCTAATAAATCTTTATTAAACTCCATCAAATGACTTTAAGAGAACAAAAAGATTTCATACCTGCATTGAATACTAATTTATGCCTATAATAAGTAGCGATATTAAAATATAATCAAAGTAATAGATACTAAAAATCCCCAAAAAATGTCTAAATTTGTACAATTTTAATTAATATTTTGACGATTATGGACGAGAAAAGTATAAGAAAAATAGGATATTATTTCCATTGTAATAGTTAATTAATCATTTGTATCTACATTATGAAAATAAGATGTATAACGTTGTAATAATATATGTTTAACACATTTTAGGGTCCCACATATAATGCAACTAGGCATCGGAAGGATATATTTTTGACAGTGTTAAGATTGAAGTCCTTTTATTTGTTGGTCCCATTCTGACATCTATGAGTTCACTATTTTTCTTAATATTAATGAAAAGGGGGATTGATTGTTATACAACTTGGAAGAGCAATTACAACTCTGATAAGTGATTACTGATTGACATAATCATTTACCCGTCAAATATAAAGCCTCTTCATTCTTCAAGGTTAACCCCATGGATCCTCCAGTCCCAAATACAGACCATATCCTTCCAACTGGCCTATCTACGCATATTTGAGATTCCAAAAGATGCCCAAGAGATAATTGAGATTGATAAGTAATTCGAGGTGAGGAAATCTGCTTCCATAATAGAGCTCTATTTTGATCCACTCTTTCCTTTTCTTCTTGAGAGTTTGATGGAGATTGCAACTTGTAACCGTCCTGAAGAATCGGAACGACCGTTTTGGAATAATGTTCCTCAATGAGCTTGTGGGGATCCAACATCTGATCGATGATTGAAGATAGTATTTAATATTTTATTTTTATTGGTGTTGTACTCTGACGTATATGTATGACGTCACAAGAAATACCGAAGAGGGGGGATAAAAATAAACATAGTAAGTTAGGGTACGTTCACACATGAATCTCTATACCTAAGAACTAATCGATTACTCATTCCTTAAAGCATTATCTTATAATTTTACTTGGGTTTTATATACCTTTATCTGAATATCAAGATCACTCTAACAACATGTCACTTATTTCTCTTGTATAACGAGACTTTTTAATTGAACACTGGCTTTAATTACATTTTTAGAGTTTGAAAATTTGTACAAGAAATAAGACTTGAGAAAGAGGACTCCGTGTTTAGCTACATAAATCGCATATCTTATTTCTTTAAAAGTAAAAATAGTTGTTGTTTTTTTTAAGTGTTTGGAGTGAATTCTATGTTGAAGAAAAACATGCCATGATGAGGTGGGAAGAATTGATCATAATAAGTTATTGTATTAGGGGGTGGTCCTAGCAGCTTTGTTAATTGTTGTTCTTCTTTTGAGTCACGCAACCCCTTTTATTTATGCTCAATGGAAAATCTTAAATTTCATCTGAATTCACGACAATAATATTAATATTTTGATTGACAAAATTAAAAATATAATTATTAATAAGTAATACCCGAATTACTTTAGAAGTCGACGGAAGAGAATGAGTCTAGCTTCTCTTACTGCCAATTACACGGATTCCGAGGATGAAGACACAGATCCTCCTCCACCTATTGAGCCTTTGACTACCAAAGAAACCCCCGGATCTGAAAGCGTTTCGAATAAATCGACCCCTACACGAAAAATCTCGAAACTCGTGTCATATAACGATGAAGACGAGGATCTGGATGATGAAGAGAATGGGAAGATGGGGATGGAAGGGAGTGTAGATGAGGAGAAGGAAGGTGAAGGTGACGAAGAGGATGTCTGCAACCCATTAGAAGAGGACAATGTAGCGCCAGTACCCATGGATCTGGAATCTCCTCAGAATGATGAAGAGGACAAGATAGAGGAAGAGAAGAATGGAGGGGAGCAGAACTCTTCTGGAATCACTGTGGAAGCATGGACAGATGGAGTACAATTGCCCCCAGAGCCTCTAGGGGAATGCGATCCTTCATTACAAGAGAAAATCACAAAGCTAATGATGCGCAAGACTCAAAGCGGCTATGACATCAACTCCATTATTCAGCAAAAAAAGAACTTTCGAAATCCTAGTATTTATGAAAAACTCATTGAGTACTGTGAAATCGATGAGCACGGAACGAATTTGCCCAAAGATCTCTACGACGGACATTTATTTGGCAAGGAATCATACTATGAGGAACTTGCTAAAGTACAAAAGATTGAGATCGAGAGACGTGACAAAATTGCCAAACACAAGAAAGAGACAGCAGAGGCCATCTTTAAGCGACAACAGAGGGAAGCTACGGAGGCAGCCGTTGCGGCTGCAGCTAATGTCGTAAAAAGAAAAACCAAATGGAATCAAGTACCTACTACCACAGCATTACCTCAAATCGTTAGACCCGCTCCTATATTAGTGAGTGCATCCGCTACTGCTACTCAAACTGCAAAGACAATTCCAGCATTCGGAGCCCTTCATAAACAATGAGCTATTCGTGATCCACCCCTGTAAATTGTTCATACACAAAAACTCTATTCAAAAATATATTGTACACGTGTGATTATTATATTTACATGTCTCATAACTTCCTCGACAAATCTAATACAAAAGTTGTCCCTGTTTTTGCGAGAAGTTGTAAGGCAGGATCACAGACTTGGTTTGCCTACAAATTCATTATTTCAAGCAACAATTGACGCATTGATACTGTCATTGTTTTATACGTCTTGTCAATTATATTTGATTCTAAAGCCTAAATGTAAATTTGGATACATATATTATAGAAATATACCTTCTTACCAGTCGTCAGAAATTTAATCAAATTTTATTCTAGGTGCTTGTTGTTGATACTTATTCTTGTTTAATTATAACTGTCCTATGGCCTTGCAATAGATATATTATTAATGTATCATCACTGCAGATGTTATCTCTGAGATCTCCATTTTTCTAATCCTTTACGTAGCAAACCCTACTATATTTACCTAATATTGTTCTGCTATCATTAACTCCAATTGAAACATGAGGAATACTTCCTTTCTGTTAGTCGACGTGGCTTTTTACAAATGTTTCTATTTGACGGTTTATAACAATGGTGATATATAATAATTACTATAATCGATAGTTATAAAGAGTTTTTAGTCTTAAAAGTAATGAATAATTAATTTATACATTCTATTAGGAATCTCCTATTTTATAATACACCATTTACTTATTTGTATTTGATATCGTTGCATTCCTTTTTTCCTTCACCTATAGCAACGGCTAGAAGAATGACCAACGAATAGTTCATATTTCCATATTTTTCGATCAAAACTTTAGACCTAACTAATACAATCATAATAACGTAGACTCAGAGAGGTACTAAATTATTAAAGACAATAAGAAATTTGTCATTGTCTTCGCTACGTTTAAAAAAAGATCATATTTCGTTATTAATTCCTACTGGAAAGTTATTAATATTACAAGAATTATTTCTTATACATATAATAAAGAAGATTTCAGAGCATTGCAAATGAATGGAGGATATGTATTTAATCTGACATTACCCTCATAATATTATTTATAAAGTACAAACCCCAAAGCTCAAAGAAAGTAGCTCTAATAATAAGAAATCGTTAATATGGGTTCAGTATTTAAAGGAACACCTGTATTATTCTTTTAATATACCGTGTATTGACATATTCTAAGATAATATGAAGATAGTTATATTCCTTTTTATATAGAGGAGGGGACTTCATTACTTGGCAAAATAGTGTAGACATAGGGTAAAAAAAGCTAGGCGAGAAGAGTTAAGCATTTGCCACATGGACCAATAGAAATGCTCCGTGTGTCCGGTTCGTGGACCAATAGAAATGCGACTACAAGGGAGTTACATTAACATAATAATACAGTGAGGACATTCTTTTCATTCAGTTGTGAATCGTTGTTTCTTGGGACATGAAGTGTGCGGTAATTCTGTTTGCCTTCGTGGCACTTTCTCAAGCCGAAGTTTTCTTGGAGGAACGCTTCGACAAGGGTGGTAAGTGATGAAGAGGAAGGGTTTTTACATTCAGGGATTGATATGTTCTATTCCTAGATTTGGATGGATGGGTGGAGTCCACACACAAGGGTGCTGAGGCCGGTAAATTCGTTCTCTCAGCCGGAAAGTTCTACGGGGATGATAAGCTGGACATTGGGATCCAAACTTCCCAAGATGCTCGTTTCTACGCTCTCTCGAAGAAGTTTGACAAGCCTGCCTCTACTTTGGAGAAGCCTTTGGTTGTTCAATTCACGGTGAAGCACGAGCAGAACATTGACTGTGGTGGTGGATATGTGAAGCTCTTTGACTGTTCATTGGATCAAAAGGACATGCACGGAGACTCTCCCTACCACATCATGTTCGGCCCAGACATTTGCGGCTCTGATACCAAGAAGGTTCATGTCATCTTCAACCATAAGGGAACCAATCACTTGGTGAAGAAAGACATCCGTTGCAAGGACGACGCTTTCACTCATTTGTACACTCTGATCCTCAACACTGACCGCACTTATCAAGTCCTCATTGATAACGCTAAGGTTGAATCTGGCTCCTTGGAGGAGGACTGGGACTTTCTCCCACCCAAGGAAATCAAGGATCCTGCTGCTAAGAAGCCAGAGGACTGGGATGACAAAGAAAAGATTGATGACCCAGAGGACTCTAAGCCCGCTGACTGGGATCAACCACAACACATCCCCGACCCTGAAGCATCTAAGCCTGAAGATTGGGACGATGAAATGGATGGAGAATGGGAACCCTCTCAAATCGACAACCCTGAATATAAGGGAGATTGGAAACCAAGACAAATCGATAACCCCGCATACAAGGGTAAATGGATCCACCCTGAAATTGATAACCCTGAATACAAGTCTGAAGAGGCCAAAGATCTAGGAAAATACAAGGAAGTCTGTGCCATTGGTTTCGATCTCTGGCAAGTTAAGTCTGGTACTATCTTTGATAACGTTCTCGTCACAGACGACGTTGATCACGCCAGGAAGGTTGGAGAAGAAACATGGGGAGCCACTCAAGCACCTGAAAAGTCGATGAAAGATGCTCAAGATGAAGAAGAAAGGAAGAAGGCTGACGAAGAGGCCAAGAGCTCAGAACCCGAAGAGGATGATGAAGATCTTGACGATCTTGAAGAAGATGAGGATGATAAAGAGGTAGAGTATATATTATTTATTTCTTTTTGGTGGATTTGTTCTTATTTGTTTCTTTTTTGTTTTGCAGACCAAGGATGAATTATAAGCGACTTTGTGTCTCGGAAGAAGTTCATCTTCGTCAACTATCGAGCTAAACCTTTCCTATAAAGACTTTATTTAATGTTTTGTTTTATTCAGAAACTAGTGAGATTTTTTTCGGCGGTGAATCGTCATCGGTTGACTGAATGTGTTATTATGGTATAAATACTGAATTGTATGCCGAAATGCTATTTATATTTTTTAATTTCCATCAAATATAGTTCTTTTTGTTTTTTTACTTTGTTTGAAGTCTTGTTGAATCATTATTATTATTGTACATAGATATTTATGATATTTTTACATGGATCTTAGATCGTTACTGGCCTCATAGTACTGAAAACTTTCTGATGTTTGATTTTTTATAAATTATTAAGCTATACATATTTTAAATATTTTCAATTTCGAGCATAATGGGTCTTGACACTATCGTCTGAAACCTCTAAAATGCTGTACACGGTAAACCCACTGTGATGTAAAAGTAAGATTTTTCAAGGTATTTATATTATCAGTATTTTTTATCTCCTTAAAAAAACAACATATATACTACATCGGTTCATCAGCTCTGAATTGTAACCGAAAGTACCTCACTTTTTGCAAAATTATATGTATTTTTCTAGTTCTCTTCACTCTTCTTCACATTACACAACTTTCATTTGTTGTTACCCATCACGCCATTAATTTTTTTAATCAAGTATTTAATGAATAAAGTCAGGGATTTGAATCATGTAATATAATTCTCTATTTGTTAATACATGGACGCGTGGATAGTGACTTGTTTTTTTACTTACAATGGGATAAGTTAAGAATTAATTTTTATTATGAAACTACTTTCACTTGTGGGTATATTATCTATCTCAAAGACATATTTTTTCGTGTGGGAGTGAATTATTTTAAGTAACCTGGATCTACTGAATTGAGTTTTAAAAGTAGTAGGTGAATGATATATTTTCAATGAGTCGTTCGGGGTGCATTCATTTTACTTTCTATGAGTAAATATTGATTATTTTTCGCTTCACATAATTAAATATTTAATAGTAACCCAATAACATTTTCAAAAGGTGAATAATTTACATTACGAAATATGATGATTGACGTGAAGTATCTTCTGACAAAAAGTAAATTAATATAGACAAATATTCATATATTCGATATACCTGTATTTGGTCGTGCTATTTCGTAAAATGTGTTATTAAAAGGTTATAGTTAAATTTATATCTTTGCACGAGGAAATATTATGTACAGCTGCTATTCTAAGAATATTAGAAGTAAATTTCATCACAAATACAATGCATTAATTGAGAAAATTTATAAATCATGACTTAAAACGTATATTAAATTTGTTGTAGTAATCCCAGCAGTTTGATAGTAGATTGACAATGGAGAAAGATGAATAATTTCTTCAGTAGAAGGGCATGTTTATTCCTTAGTAAAGGGGAATTTGTTTAATTTATGTTGTCAAGGATATCTATAGCAAGGTATAATAACTATAGATTTCCTTGATGTAATGTTCTTATAAATAAATAAATTATCCATTGCTCAAAGACATCAGTACCGTTTTTTCATATGGGGGGAAGGGGAAGGAGGAGAGTAATGAGCCATTATTAAAGTTGTAGCCGTTCAGATTCTATTGGTCTCGGTTCCGGTCTCCATTCTTTTTTTTTTTTTTTTGGTAACACGTACTAAAAACAAGAGGCGCTGCTAGAAAATTAGGGCCCAGGGAATGATATTTTATTCAAACAGGGCAGCAGCAACCTTGTACGCAGAGTACGTAGTGCCTCAAGTTCCTGCAGGGACCCCCTAAACTAAATTTGCTTGAGACAATGGTTTTCAAAGTGTGTGCCATGAGAGGAGACTATAGGGGGGTGCAGGAATATAGATAATTGTGCATTGTCACAGTCTACACATACATAGTACACATGTTTCTTATAAAGAGTACCTTAGCTTTGACAAAGTAAAGTTAGGGAAACCCTCGCTTAAAAAATATTATAGTTATCATATTATTAATTATATGTAAGGGCCGGACAAGCTTAGTAGCAGACCTAGATCCATAATCTACCCTACCCCTTCCCTTTTTTATTTACACCGTCTGGTGCCTAAAACCACTTTTCCAGATCCATAAGAAACCCTCAGCTATTTGCAATTTTGCTATTTCCAAACAGTCATTGAACTCTACGAATAAAAGAATAAGAATGCATCAAGTTCCCATGATATCCATTAGGATAAACTTACCTAATACCAAACTCCTTTTGTAAAAATTAGAAGGTTATTTTATCACTAATTATTAATTTATTAAGATTTTAAGAAATATTATTGATAACTGAAAGGCTAATGTTGACATAATAATGGAATAATTTGATCATTATGCTTGTTAGGTGTTCATGAGCTGAAAGCTTCAATAAATTGTCATCGTCATTCTAATGAGTAAGCACTCTGTACTTTAAATCTCTATGGTTCCTTCAGAATACTTATATTTTAGTAATTTGTATTTAAATAGTCAAAAATAAGATAATTAATATATCGATCATCCATGGCCTATGGAATATTACTACATGATCCTCATTCGATGTACCATAAATCCTTCATTTAAAATTAACCATCTCATTTTTTGGTTGCAACTTGTACTCATCAGGATATCAATGAAATTTCTAATACTATCCGGAGGAGCCCAAGCTCTAATCACGCAACCTGTTGAGGATAAAAACTTCATTTTTTTATGAAAAACTCATGTTGGTAAACTTAAAGCAATATTTCAATGAAGACTAGATTCCTTGGATCTTTAAAAGAGTAATAGTTTGTCGTTGTTGTTGTTTTATATTAACATGACGTGATATTTTAAGCAACTCTTCCATTTTGGGATAATATTTGAAATCCCAAAAATTTGTTCTTTAACAAAAAATATTAGCCTGACAGAATTAAAGTGTTTTCTAACATAAATATTTAAAGTATTATCAGACTTATTATTTAAACAGATGATGTGTTCTTCAAAACTAAATTCATAACTTCAGTTTGGGTTTGTACAAGATCTTTATGTAGTAAGTTTCATTCAAATAATTAATAAATATGAAATTAAAATTTTTATTCTTTGATTGATCTTTGGATACTAATGTGATTAATTCATAAAGTAAAATGTATTTGCACAATGAGTCAAATGGATAAAGTGTCGTATAATTCAAGTGTTTGGATTTAGAGCCAAAATCACAAAATATTATTCCAATCTATAAATGATGAATAATTGATTCTTAGATGTGTGTAATTTTAAGTAAATTGCTTATGATTATTCATTATTTTAGAGAATGAGAATTTGAATTTAATTTCGAGAGTATGATTCAAATTTGAAGCTATTTTAAAATTATGTGACTACAAATTATATATTCCTATACGTATGTTTTGTGTTCCAAACCGACTCTGAGAGAAAATACATGTGACTTTTCTGACTCCCGGCTCAATCATCAGTCATAATTATTAACTTATGGGAATTATATGCACCTAGTTAATAAAAATTACAATATTTTGATCCTTTTAAGAATAGAAATGTAGAAAATCAATACAATTTGAAGGATTTTTCCAAATGGTTATATTTCGGCACCAAATATAAAATTTTTGTTCATCCCTATGAATTAATTACATTATGAATGCAACATTAAAGGTTAAATAAAACTTATAAATAAATATTCCAAATCCACTCAAATCGTTTCGTAAATACATGCAACTTTACAAACTCCTAGCTCAATTAAATGTAACTAAATAAAGTTACATTATTTTGATCCTTCTTAACTGATGAATTGGGGATATGAGTTATCGATACAGTATGTATGAGGGTGTTATCTCTAAAATACAAATAATCATCGTTATGAATTAATTACATTATTATTCAAAGATCAAATGAGGATATAAGACTCAAGGAGATGGTACTTGATACTTCATATTATTTGAATGAAGCCAGTGCAAGGTACTGAATGAAGCTTACTATATAATTTTGTGCATACCCGATCCGATCTGAAGTTGTATTTTTGAAGAGCAAATTCAATAGTTTAAATAATTAGTTCATTGATTTTTTTAAGTTTAATTTAGAATTTTTTTTTTCATATTTCTGCTTTGATTTTGAGTTGTATACATTAAGTAAATCCATCGTTTTTTGCTCAAAAACAATGTTTTAGGATTTCAAATATTATCCCAAAATGGAAGAGCTTAAAATAACAAGGGATTTTGAGCGAAAATTACAACTACGACAAATAGTATAGCTTTATAATTGTTCATAAGAGTTTACCAAGTGGAATTTATCATCAAAAATGATGTTTTTCACTACGGCAGGTTGCGTGATTGAGAACCGCTGACCTATATAATAACATAGGTCGGTGATTGGAACCCAAGAAAATATAAATATTATTTTCTTCGATTGGAACTCATTGATATATTATATAGCAAGACATAGTCCTTGACGTAGGCTAAACCAATGAGTTCTTATACTAGTATAAGAACTGATTGGGTAAACGCTAGCTTTATCTGAATTTCTAGCTAAAAGTGTTGCCCATTTAAGCAACAGTTGTAGCTAGCTCTAGAATGAAAGAAAAGCAAAAATGACGTCATAGTAGTTTATATTGGTTTAATCAATAAGTGGGAGTCTGTTATTTATAGTCTTTTCATTCCTCTTACTCAGTTTTAAGAAAAGAATGTCAAGTGAAGGAGAAGAAGTTCGAATCCGTGATCCTCGTAGAAGGGAGGTGCAGGAGTTGGAGGAAGAGGAGTTTGTGGTGAACCATGGAGCCAAGAATGTGATTATGCTCTTTACTCCAGTGACGCTCTGTATGGCTGTCGTTGTTTTGACGATTTCTTCTGTGACGTACTACACGGAAGAAGATGGGAATTACTTGGTCTATACTCCCTTTCATGAATTGTCAGATAATCCTGGAACGATTGCGTGGAATGCTTTTGCTAATGCAGGAATCCTTTTGGCGGTTATAGCAGTGATGACGGTGATACTTATAATTTCCTACAAATATAAATGCTCTTGGCTCATCCATGGGTGGCTCTTCCTCTCCTCCTTCATGCTTCTCTTCTTGTTCTCTTACATTTTCTTAGGTACAACCCACCTCATTCCCTCCTTCCATTCATACTCAAACTCCTATTTGTCTTCATTCTCATTCTAGGTGAAGTTCTCAAGACCTACAATCTCCCTATGGACTACATCACTTTAGCCTTTATCATGTGGAACTTTGGAGTGGTTGGAATGATGTCCATTCATTGGAAAGCTCCCTTATTGCTTCAGCAATCCTACTTAATTTTTATATCCGCTCTTCTAGCCCTCTTTTTCATCAAATATCTTCCAAACTATACGACATGGGCAGTATTGGCAGTTATTTCTCTATGGGATTTATTTGCAGTTTTAGCGCCATTCGGCCCTCTTCGTATCCTTGTCGAAACAGCCCAGGAACGGAATGAACCCATTTTTCCATCTTTAATTTATTCTGCGGGTATTATGTATTCGGTCATTGGAATGGCAGATTCCTCCAGTGATCCTAAGCGACCTAATAGACGAAGAGATAATCAAAGAATGGCTGCAGAAAATCAGAGTCAGGAACTTTCCCCGCCTCCTTTACAACAACAGCAACAACCTCCGGTTGAGGAAGAAGAAGAGGATCGAGGCATCAAACTTGGTCTTGGAGACTTTATTTTTTACTCCATTTTGGTGGGGAAAGCGTCCTCCTATGGAGATTGGAACACGACTTTAGCTTGTTTTGTAGCCATTTTAATAGGACTTTGTCTAACCCTTATGTTCCTTGCCATATTTCGAAAGGCACTCCCGGCATTACCCATTTCTATCACATTTGGACTCATCTTTTACTTTTTAACAAAGGAAATCATTACTCCCTTCATGGATGAAATGTCGTCACGTCAAATATACATATGAAACCTTTACCATTCCAGTGTATTATCCGCATTTAATTTAATGTCAAACCAAAACCCCATAACCAAATAGCGTGAATTTTTCTATTTAGTATCTAAAAATTTAGTAATATACCTAACAATATTTTTTTTAAAGCATCTAGATATTTTATCTTGAAAAGTATTCCTTCTGTATTACAATAAGTACGTCACATCTTTTCAAGAGAAATCCGAAGAAATGACGTATGTCATACTTAATTTATTTAATAAAATATTACAGAAATCACTCAAATAAAATCAAAATAACAATTCTTTAACTATACTATATATATATATATGTGATCTGTAAATACAAAATCAGGCTTAGACGATTGTTATCAAAATCCCTTAATTATTTTCTATGGGGTTCTTTAGGACTGATGTTTTAATTAATAAAAGAATAATCTTAAAGAATTAGATCGAAATTTGCAACATTGAAAAGGCGGGAAGGATACATTTGTAGGAATCCTGGAAAATTCCCCACCCCTGGCGAATGCCCACCTATACTAATAAACCAATTTCAATTAAAACTATTACATCTTGCTTATTCAATGGATTCAGGGATAGATGATTTCTTTCCCTAACTTTTCAGATATTTATTTTCATCGTTTCAATATTTCAATACACGGCCGGAGCTTTAAAGATTTAAATTGAATTGATGGATGACGTGGATCATCAAATTCTATTCTTAGAATCATATACTCAAATAACTAGAATTTCTTGGTTATATTGAATATTCCATGATCGATTTTCTAGAACTGTTATCAATCCAACACCGACAGATTAAGTTCTTACTTCAATATACCCAATTATTGAGTCAACACAGAGACGGCATAAGGCCACTGTGGCAGAATTGGTCCCGCACTTCTAATAGGCCTCGCGCTCGATTGAAAAAATACTTTAGAAATTTTATTTTCCAAAAAAAGGTAATTTGAGAAAAACTAGAAAATGTCATTCTAAAAATTAGTCATTTTAAGAATACAAAGGAATATTATTTTTCTTATAAAAGTCAATATATAATGAGTGGGCTGTATGAGGGAAAATTTTATTTTAGGCTGGGTTTTTCAGCTTCTAGACATATTATGACAAAAAAATGGGATTTACCTCTAAGTACGGTTAGAAGCCGATTTTACGCGACCACGTCCTTTTTTTTTTTTACTCGTGATACAGTATTATTTGTATCTCAGATTTTATTATGGGTAAATACGCTATCTAAAAACTTTTTTTAATTTTCTACAAAGAAAAGCGATTCACTCTACTTGGTTACCAGTCTGGAGCTGTACATGACTGCCTCCCATATTTCAAAGAGCTGCTGGAAGACAAATTTAAACAATCTTCTTTTTCATGCACGCAGAATATAACTGGAGAACGATTTCATAACATCAGCATTTGAGACTCTCGCCATTTTCACATACAACATTACAATACCATTCCTTAAATGTGTTAAAATTGCAAATCAAACAGAACTGCGGAAATATCTTCCAAAATGGTTAAAAGATTTTACAGGAAGGTACAATGGAAACACTTAAAGAATACAATGTACAAAGATGGAGCAAAAGGGATGAGGCAACAGTGTAGCAGGGAATACTTGGAGACAGAGATGATAATGTAAGAGCTACACATACTCATAAATTGTCAGATAAGCAACGGGAACATCTGTCAACCAATAAACTGAACTGTGAGAAATACCTAGCTAATTTTAGGTTGATGCAAAGACGACCTCATGCTTATACCTCTGAAGTAACTGAATAGTACCTTGACATTAATGAAGGCATTTGATTATAGAAAGACTAAATGGACAAAAACGTATCTAAAAGAATAAACAATTCAACGATTTGGTTGATATCTTGCTTAAAAAAATGCAATCATTAACTTCAAGACAAGAGGTAAATACTTTGATTGTGAATAATCATAATGCTTCTAAAGAATTGAGACAATTTGAGCTCCACTACCAACGAGCGACCCACCCATCTGTGAGATGTGATGAATATACCTGTACTGTATAAGGTGAATGAAGTCAACGAAGACACTATGAGATACAACCTTATCACCATGTGAAGCAATCGAACCCATAATATTTCTGACTAAGGATGAGATACTGGGTAATCTGAAAAATTATGGTTAGTTAGCTGCAGAAGAACCTGAAGCCAATGAAGAAAAAGATGACTCCATTACCTTTTCTTAAAATTACATTGTGACAATAATGCGGAACATTTATGGTTAACTTCGGTGTTATTTAGAGCTCTACTTGGATGGAAAGACGGATGGGACACACTGCTTAGATCATTTGATTAATGTTAGTGTGGATGGGAATTATAGGAAGTGGGCTATGTTTAATATTAATGATGTAAAAAGTGTTAATGACGGACAAATATTGTCAATATCAAAATTCTAGGAGATTGGGATTACACACGAATAAACCTTGTATATATACAATATTGTTGATATTTTTAGAGGGGAGGGGGGAGGATTAGCCACAAAAATTATCAAAGCTGTAATACTTATTTAAATAGGTTTGTTATATATAAATGTATGATAAAGTTTTCATGATAAAGTATTTACCCGCTATAGAAGCTGTGATATAGATAAAACTAAAAAAAGGTACGCAATCGTATAAAATGGTCTTGCTCACCTTTTTTTTTTTTAGGACAATGACATTTTGTTGTCAAAATATGCCTAAATAGCTATTTGGAAGCTAAAAAACCCCACCTAAATTAAAATCTACAAAATTACCCTTCATAAAGCCTACTCTCAATTATATGGAATAATGAAACAATTTATTAATAAATGCCATTAGAAGACTTGGCCTTTCCTTAACAGGAATATTACTATCAAAAGTGAATAAATGTAATTTTTGTGATATAGTCCACAAATTAGCAAAATAAAATTGATTAATACTTTTTACCAAACTCAAGAACATAATTTTGAAGAAAACGCGTCTATTTTCTCCTTGGGTCTGCCTCGTTTGAGCGTTCAATAACAATGACTTAGCAACCATAGCTCATGACCTATTTTGGAATAAATCATTAATCAAATGATATATTTTCTGGAAAATCAGTATAAAAAACCAATAATGGATATTATTCGTAGTGAAGAAAAATAAAAAATAATTAGTTTTCTTTTAAAAAAAAGAACTTTTCAAAAATAGTAATAATCTACATTCTCTTAAATGTTATCCACTTAAAATCCATTCTGCGTAAACAAATTATTGGAATACATTGGTGTAGTAATAATAAATACAATATTTTTCCAAATATATGGCTATAGTAATGTGTATCTCGCATTGTATAAGTGCGATTGGTTTACACAAGATGAAGTTAGAAAGATAGGATTTCTTAATAAAATAAGTTGTAACCACCAACCTATATAATAACTGAATGCTCAACCTATATAATAAAAAGGAGACTCGCCCTTCGGCTGTCGGTAGCCATTTTATGTATACATCTATATCTATGTATATTAATATATCTATTTAGAAAAGATTCTATATAAACTTCATTTTGATCATAAGTGTTTTTATTAAGTATAATTCTAATTTTGTTTTAATGACTTTTATAGAGGATATTTAAAGCTTTTGAATCACTGATTCTTAAAAAGGAAAGGGACTTCCGGATAAGATCTGTTTGAGTTGTTTCGAGATGTTGTTTACTTCATGATACAATCGAATTTTAGAGTAAACTAATATAATGTTGTTTTGTTATTTTAGAACGTGGTCATTTAAAGGTGAACATTCGAAAGTGTGCGGTGCAAGATCCTTAAATATCTATGACTTGTTATTACGATTTTTGTAATACTCAGCTGGTTATAGCGTTTTGAATGAACGTTGCCTTGTTTTTTAGAATTCCTTGCATTTTTAGTCTCAAAAGGCATTTCTCTGTTTCTTTGCATATTTCTATTACTTCTTTTGATGGAAGCAAAAGACCACCATTGGATTTTCTTGCTTTCAAAGAATAATTACGACTGTCCGTTACATAGCTGTAAAGAGATTCCAAGCACTCAGGACATACTAAATGCTTGGAGACTGATTTGATAACATATCCACCTTTATAAGCAACAACACATTCTTTAAATTGAGAAAGGCTTGGACCGAAAGGAGGCACATCGAAGTAGTCATGGTCACTAATTAGTAAATTTTTCCCCTCTAGGCCATACTTCTTATCATCCTTATATAATTATAGGCTTTAGTGGAGTAAAATGACAATGTCAAAGTGAACGCTCAAAGCTCAGGTGAGTAACTGCTACGACTTCCCCTTCCATTATTTCCTAGTTTTCTCCTCTTCAAAAGATTTTTAGGTACGTCTGACATTGTTTCAAGAATAGATATTGCTTCTTCTGACATCCATCTCTTGTACTTCAATTCATTGACTACGTCAACTAAGGTTGATAACTTCTTACCAAACTTATTTTTTTTCTATCTGGACTTTGTGATCTCGATGAACGATAGGAAATCATATCTCCTTGTCATTGGAGTTTCTTCTTGATGTTTTGAGCTGATGAAAGACAGTATGAATGATCCAACTCTACATTATTTTGAGCTTTCAGGAACCTAATATCAGGAGATAAGGAATGTCTCTCCATGGGAGACTTGCGCTTTAAATTGGTTCTAGCTACATATTCTTGAAGAGGAGGAGGAAACGCTTTGAATATCGTAGGCACAGCGTTTTCTCTTAACCTTATAACGTCCAAAGTTCTTTTCACACACTCATAATTAAAATGTTTGGAAAAAAATCCTTGAATGCTCCTTTGGAGTAAAGTTCTTCAACTTGAGGTTCTTTACCCATTGCTGGTACCTCTCTGAATCCTTTGGAAATCGATGAAATGAAAATTCACTCTGAGCAATACATTTATTCTTGCACCCAAACGCAACAAAAGACATGATTTGCAATTTCACTTTAAAGCTTAGCTATGAATAACTTAGGAATGCATAAAATGGCTGCCGACAGCTGAAGGGAGAGTCTTCTCATTATTATATAGGGTTGCATCCAGTTATTATATAAGTCGGGGGTTGTAACACAGTTTGGTGATTGTTTGAGTCAGTATTGTTTGTTTGAGGGCGCTTCAAAGATGGACAGCAGCTAAGAGAAAATACGACATGTTTTATTGTTTATCTTTGGATTTTTACGGTCCTGATACTGTAACAGCCCATCACGCGCAATTTTGGTATCGTCGATTCTGTGCCTGTAAATTTTGATGCCAAAGATGCACCACGCTCTGGAAGGCCAATTGTCGAAAATGTGGACTAAATAATGGAAATCGTCGAGTCTGAACGTCATGTAAGCACCGTTTTACATCAATACATTGAGGTAGATACCCTGGTAGAGTTGCTTTAAATCGTGTGTATTTTTTAGCTGGCCCGTTTTTTTATTTTTTTGGGGGAATTGGTAATCTGAATAATCAATTTCTCTATTTCTCAGCAGTCATCATCATTTGTTTATATCCTGAGTAGTGAACCCCCTTTTCTACTACTCCTTCAATTATATTTAATAGGTGAAAGAACATTCGTGTGTGCTCTTAAAAGCAAAATAGTAATCTTGAGGATTTGTTACAGATTTGTAATTGTAAGTCTTTGTTGGACCCAAAGTAGCATTGGGGATAGACATCGGAGTAATTCTTGCCAATGCCCTTGTTCATTTCCTTCCTCCCTTGTAACAGCTGATCGTAGCTGATATCCTCCAAAACATTATTGAAATTGTCAATTTATACGATTTTCATCATGTATCATTTATAAACGGAATACCAGTGCACAGAATAGTAAACTGGTATCACCCAACCTTTATTTTTATTTAAATATAAGAATTTAATCTTAATTAATTTCTTCATGATACACTGTTGAACAAGATTAAATATTTAAATTTTCTTCTATGACACTTTGCCGGACGAACAGTTCGTCGAATGATCACACTGCAGGACGGACATTTTGCCGAACAAAATAATAAATATATTTGATGATGATTCATGCAGTGAATACATTGTACATATTTATAAAACCAAGAAAATAATAATGTGTATATTTCGTTAGGTGTGTCCCACAATAGATTTGAAAACTTACAGTATATAATAATAAAATATTGTATACAAACCTATATCTTTTTATAAATTTATATATTTTATGTTTATAATATTTAAATAATAATAGACTGGAAATATAACATGCCGTGAGTTGATTTATTTTCTGATTATTCCTTTTTTCTTTTGTTCCTGAAGTGTTGGTAAGGAACATCGACTTGTATTAAATTATACCAAATCTTCGTAAAAAATATGAAATAAATAATACAAATCACATTTGATTTATATTACATTAAAAAACGTTGAGTGATTTTAATGATTTTAAAAGATTTCTCGAGTGAACCTTTTTCGGTTTTTTTTTTTTGCAGGGACTTGTTCTCCTTTTGTAATGAAAGTTTTATTCGACTCTAATAAAAACATATCTTGAAAATTATAGAGTGAGATATCTTGGGATGGAGGTGTGTCGCTGAAAACCTGAACAGGTACATAGAGCTTCAACATATTTAATCCAAACAATTGATTTTTTCGTATTGGCCATTGAATCTCAATAGACAATCATTTTATTTTGTTTAACTTGATTAATTCTAGAGAGATTTTATACATAACATTTATAGATACCAATTTTAGTTTATAATTAGGTCTCTAGAGAAAAAGTATTGCCCATGAAAATATATTTGATAAATATTAGGATTCATAAAATTACTCGACTTAAATATGTTGATACTTTCTTGTAATCATTAAAAAGAAAGCTTCAAATGTATGGCTTTTAAATTGAATAGTAACTATAAAATAACAATAAAAAGGTGACAAATTTTTCTGTAATCTTTGGGACATTCAGTTTGATAAACTCTGAGAACCGAAAAAAAGCCTAAATTTTCGAATTAAACAATTACCACAATCTTTTACATGGAGTGTTAAAATAAATGCAGCCTGATGAAATTTGAAATTGGGCGGTAAATTTTTTCCCATTCTTTATGTTCGAGATTGAAACCCATAATTCTGTTTGTCCATTCAGAAGGTAAACTTAGTAACTCCAGAAAATAATCACATAGCTTTTTCTTCTGTTTGAGACAAAAAATTCATTAACAAGTGCCGTGGTACAGGTGGCAAATAATTTAATGGTGCTCTTCTAAGTGGGAAGAAAATTTCCGTAACTAAACATTGAGTATCGCAAATATCCTGAATTGTAATGGTATTTCTCGATAAAGCCACAAACTCTAGCCATTGTGAATTACCTGTGAAACTAGAAAATAATGGTATATAGCGAGAGCGCTGTGGCGAGGAGAATTTGTGGATCCACCAATATGTTAAAAAAAAAAGTTAACAAATAATTCACTGTGATCACCCTGTCAATTTGAAAATACATTGAAGGACAACAGGTATTTGTCATGACCTTTCATGAAATTGGCTACAAGCAGCTATGTGATGAAGGAAATAAAAACAAAACCCAATTCGTATATAGCAATGATACAGGTAGGAAATACTTTGATGTCGATCTGGATCCAACAAGGACTCACAATTATAACTTCTCAGCATTCATGAGCAAACACATATTCGTGCTTAAACTTTATAGTTTATACGTATAATATGTTCTCTCGTTAAGAGTGAAATAATAATGAAAACAGCTTTAGAAAATAAAAATAAACAACATATATTCAGAAAGTAGCCAATAAAAGTGAGGCCTTCTTCCATTATCATATTATTTTCAAACGGTTAAAAATATATTAAATTTGAAGATTGTTCTCTTTTTGTAATTACCAAAGCTGTGATCATTATTCTTTTATTCTTAAAGGGAGGGCAATAAGTTTAAAATATTAACTATTGCCTGAAATACGTAGAGTAACTCAGAGGATTTGTTGTGGAGTAATGGGAGCGTATCTTTGCAGAACTTGGAGTAGAAATTAAAGATCAATATGGGAATCATTCTTTACTAGACACGGAGTGGGGTTTGTGTTTACTTCCTTCATCTTATAGCTGCTCACAGCTAATTTAATGAAACATCATGACAGCTAATCTGCTTTCCTCCCGAACATTCTTCAAATTATGATGGTGACCACCTTAATTTTTTGCTTTGTTTATATTAACATACCGGCATTTCATATTATTTGAATATTTGATTATTTTCATTCATGATTCTTAATGTTAAATTTCCGAATACTTGGGTATTTATAATAATTTATTCCTCTATGGCCGTAGCAATAAAGGAATAAGTAAACAAGCTATATACAAAATAATAAATAAATACATATATATTATTTTGTTTCAATATCTTAGCTTCAAGAAGGCGGATTTTGAAATTTAAAAAAAATTCAATTTCTTGTCTTCCGAAATAATTGTTTTAAATTTACTGTAAATATATTTTTTCATTTTGAAGTTTTATTCACAAAGGCTCATCGTTTTGTTCCACTGCTGTCCTTATGGTATTTAATTATACAAAAATAGAGCGCTTTCACGTGACGTTAACAATGTTAATGGCAGCCATTTTGAGAGCCTAAACAACCAAGTTTTATAACATTAAAAAAACCTTTTTTTTAATTAATACTAAGGAAAGTAGTGAGAGAATGGATGTCAAAATGGGAAAAACAAATGAAAGGACATAAAAAAAGTTTTATTATATATTAAAAATGTTCTTACGTCGTTTTATAACTTTAGTTCCGTATTGTATATCAAAAATTTACTTTTACAATGGAAATAATAATATACTTTTCTCAAATTATCATAATTTTCTCGTCCTTCATCGATCAAAAAAAAAAAGAAAGTAAAAAGTAAAAATTTAGCCATTTTTAGTATATACTACTTATATTTAATTCAAATATCAGTGTTCATCATTTGCATCAAGTAGTATTCAATGCAGATATAAAGTTTAAATATTATTCTTAAAGGCATTTGCTTTATAAATATTTATTGGAAATTTGTCATTTTTGATTATTAAAATATCAACTTTGAGCCCTCAAAATGGAGTCTCGTTCGATTATGATTTAATTTATATGACAGTGGAAATGCTTGTCTGATTTAGTAATAATCATCGTTCCACAAATAAATAAAATATAAATACTCTCAAATTTATCTCCAAGTAGTCCTTGTCCTAGGTTTATATGTATGTATCTACAGTTGTATATGTAAATTGTATATCTTTAAAGCTTCTGTCACAAAATTTCGTAGCATAAAACCCCATTGCTACCATTAGAGCATTTCTTTATATATAAATATGGCTACTACAATGTTGGGCATTTGAGGTTCCAAAACCTTTTAAAATAGGGAAACTGCTTTTATTGGATCTTAATTATTAAGTAATTATTTTCCTCAGGTCCAAAATCTACTCAGTACTATTTGGTTCATGATCATTTTTTCCCCTATTCGGCATTATGTAATTTTTTAGACGAATTTGAACCGATATTTCTGTCAAGACCCCGCAGTCTTAAACCAAAGACCGGAATTTAATGATTTTCAGATGGTGGACGATTTTTCCATCTCAAACTATGACGGAATTCATTACTTCTGAGATAAACTGATGTTGATGTTTTTATTATCTTTATTTAAGAAAGAGTCTAGATACATTTGGTAAACCTTGAAAAACTAAAAAGTACTTCTACAACTACAAAAATTGAGTAATACGTCATATCTTAGTTATAAAACTCATACTAAAAATATATACAACCTTAAAATATGATAATTTAAATGGATAATTTTCAAATATTGAGGAAAAAGTTATATTTTACGCTATAGTTCCCAAAACGGCCTTATAAGGGTTGTTTGATGTACAAAAATAGTCCCTTGGACGCCCTTATCAATTGAAAACCTGAGATGAACTCAAATTCTAAAGACTAAGAGGAAATCAAATTTCTATAAAAAAATTCATTTTACTCCGTGGCATGATTTTTTGTGGTATAAACTTTCCTTTCAGCTTGAGTTTTTTTACATTTTAGCTATAGTTTAAAACCTATTTAGTTTTTCAGCAATAAATTTGCATCTGTAGACAAGTCGTCCTGGACGTTAAACAGTCCCTATTTCCTCAATATGGAGTTTGTGATAACTTACCAATGTGACAACCAGCTCTCCTCTACCCAATTATGCTATTTGTACTCCTATGAAAGACTTTAAACTGTGTATGATGTCATTTTAGTTTTTACCAATTATCATAATTTGAAAACTCATATGACGTCTTAAACAATTCAGTTTTAAATGAGATTGATGAAGTCGGATTTTTTTTTGTATGAGACCAATTTTTACCGAATTTCTTTATAAGTTTTTAACAAAAGTTATAAAAATGTCAAAGTGGTCAAAAATTTTAAGCCAAAACTAACTGTGCTACTCTCTTGTACATTTCTATTTATTCCAACCATGTAAAATCCTCTCTGGAAGTCAGCGTTAGAATCTGGAAGCACAAATACTGATTTAACTTTTTTAGAAAGCCTTGATAGATATAATCATTGTGGTAATAAAAACATTTTGAAGTAATTTTGGGGTTAGATTCCTTATCATCACTCAAGGAAAATAGATTAGGGGGAAAATCTTGATGGCAACGAAGAGATAATTATTTTTTTTAGTTATAATTATATGTTACTTTCCGCTTATTAGCTATTATTAATTTTAACTAACACTCATTGAATTTATTTGGTTGTGGATTGTGTATCGTCTTTGTTTTACTTTCAGATGAGGTTTTGATGAGCAATTATATTGTAATATGTTCCGCTATTTTCAAAACTATTAGACAAAATAGCAAAACAGGATTGAGATAATTTCCTTGTTTTACGTTTTTCTTCCCCTCAAGATTTCAATTTTGAGGAACCATATATTTACATTATAGTTGTACAAAACATGACCTAAACATGTGTGATATTTTTTTCACTTTGGTAATCTGAAGAGAGTTATTTATTTACTAAAGCTGTTATCATAATTATTTAATTTTTAAAGAGAGAACATCCATAATAAAGCAATCAGGAGATGGAAATAAACAAATACATAGAAAGGAATGACTCCAATGTATATCCTTATTTCTAAGATGTGTTCAACAAGGGCTTACAGTTGTAACTCCGCTACAAACCCTCAGTGTTACTCTTTGTCTTTTATTAGTACACGCAAATATGCAATTCGGGTTCGTACATATACAGAGGGTCGTTCATAGAAATCTGGACCACCTGTAACTGCATCCTGATTAAAAAGGCGAAGTAAGTAGAGGTTTGAAATTGTATTTAAATTTCTAATAATATAAAGCAATAAGATAATTAAATGTTTCCACCATCTTCGCCTACCATTCACTCGATACGAGGCTTAAAGGATTTGCAGGCCCTGACCACGCCCACGGAGGAGACTTTGTCTCAGTACTTGATGATGGAGCCTGCAAGGAGTCTATGCTGTTGGGTGAATTGGTATCCACCTTCTTCTCTAACTCCCCTAAAATAAGTCATCTATGGGTTTCGTATTGATGGGCCTGTGGGTACCAAAATGACACTTTATGTTCTTCCAACAAGTTTTGGGGCCTTGTGAGAGGGAGACGAGTCTTATTGAAACAGGAACTCGACATTATTGGCCTCAGCTTTCATCCAAGGTATCACTTGGTAAAACTTGAGTTCACAGTACCTATCGGCACTCACCATCTCTCTTGGCTCTTAGAAAATAGAGAGGGCTGAGGAATGACAAAGGTGTTACTTTAATCAGCATTATGAATCCAAGGGTCATGGTACTGGTAAGGAAACTTGATTTTAAAGAATAGAAGCCATTAGTTCTCTCTGTGGCCAACCATCTGTCGTTCTGGATGTTTTGGGATCTGTCGATAGTTTATTATTTCTCATCCGAATAAAAGATGATTCGTTTACCATGGGACTTCAAATCGTTCTGGAATTTTCTTCCGTGGGCAGCCCGGGTGCCCTTAATTTTGTTTGTAAGGATATGTCTTTTGTAGGCCAGTGTTTATGGCTCTGGAGACTATTGCATAGCTTACTTGACGCTTTTTAGCAAGAACATTAATCGGAGCTCCAGGAGATGCCTTCACGGATCGTTTCAGGGCTACGAGGAATCTGGGAGTGTGTATTTTATCATTTTGGGATTTGTGGGCTTTTCTCATATATGCCACCTCGTCTTTTCAATGGTTGTAGACGTCTTAGACTATGCCTTTGGATATCCAAGCATCTTCTTAATGTACACTGGGCTGTGTCCTGCGTCAGCCAATTCCATGATTATAGCTTTTTGAACGTCCACAATATTCTTCCTTTTATAAAAAGGAAAACTCGTTACCCGCTAAGGAACAGAACTGTTATGATGAGTATTATCGTCGAAGGCAAATACTATGGGATTTGATTTAATTATAAGTTGGTAAATAATTTAATCTATTTCTCTATATATCAAGACGTAGCATGTTTATTATTTCATTTGTGTTTTTCATAAATACAAGTATATGTAATTTTAATATTAATCATAATAATATTATATAATAGTTATAATTCATAAATGAACCCCTTAAAAATGTGGTTTTGTTTGTTCATAAGAAAAAAAAATATCATATTAATTTAGTCATTCAAAACTTCCATCTAGTAAGTAAGACATCATATTATTTTTTGTGTGCTCTGTTTATAACTCTTGAAGCAAAAATAAAGGAAAATAAGGATTGATCAAATAAAGTGTAAATCTTCTCTCTAATATTGTGTTCATACGTATAATTTGAGTACTGTTTTTTATATCTTTTGGCACACTGTCTCTAATATAATAATAGTATTAATATTAATTAAACAATATGTATGTATCTAATAACCTCTTAATCAAGAGTGAGTACAGATTATTTAGAGGCTAATTTGGTTCTATCAGTATTCTGTAGTTACTTCTTCTTAAAAATAGTAATAAATAATGAAACTTTTGACAAATTATAATATATAATATTTATATCTCTAATTAAGATGAAACTAGGACATAAAGTCGAAAGACAAAACGTGGAGCGTACAAAACATAGAGAGGATAAAACGTCGAATGGGCAATAACGCTGCTAATTTGACCAGGTGATCCTAAGAACTTTGGAGCGAAGGCCCTCCCAAAAGATGAAAGCTAGCATCACCCCTGCTCCCCTGAACAAGCTGTGTTGGAACAAACTATTTTCAGACTCTAAGTTATGGATTACACTCGAACAAGAATTGTATTAGATACATTTTTGGTAACTGTTCGATGTTTTGTTTTTCGACGTTATGTCCGAGCACCAAGTAAGATGCAAAATATAGGACAAATGAAATAAAATAATGGGGAAGGGGAAAGGAATAACAGCTGTTGCAAAAACACAAAAAACTACAAAAATCCATAATTAAACTTAAAAAAACAACAACCATAAAATAAAAATGAATTCCATGGAATCAGGGTATTATAATTATGTGTATATAAAAAAATATTTGCACAAAATGGAAAAGCAATCAAATAAAATATATATATTTTTTTTACTTTTTTGAATCGTTCTTTTAATTTTTTTAGTTTGTATTTTTTTTTTCTCGAAAATATTATCTAGCACCATCAATTCAGAATTTTTTTTATTTAAAAAATGTTATATATTTTGTTTTATGTGTGTGTTTGTGAAGGTTGAATTTTTTCTATTTTTGTAACTTTTCATTTCTTTAAGATATAAAATTGAATTTTATGTGCATAATTTATTTTTTCTTTAAAACTTATTGACTAAATATTTATAGGTATAGAATGAAGTGTGATTATATAAACTAATTAATTATTATTACACAATTAATAATATAAAGACCTATTGTAATATGTATTACATATAATAACTAAGGCTGAGTAGAGCGATATATATTGAGTACACAAAAATAATCAATTAAAACTTTGTCAATGAATAGTAGTCATTATACTTTTTATAATATTCAAAATGTTTTTTGCAATTAATAATTACGATTAATAATACTGATTTGACTTATACGTCGATATCCTTCCATGATCCGAAATTCTCCTTCATGAGGTTTTTTTTTTAAATGCGCACCAGCAGAATATGAATTAAAATTAATTAAAAATGATAAATAAAGTGTTTTGTCTCTGATTTTTGGGGGTATTTTTATAGACATCCATTGCCCCAGCACCCACACCACGGTAAATCTCGAGTCAGTGCTAAGTCCTTTTGAGTTTTTTCGGATGAGGAACCCTTGTTGGATTTTGTACTATTGCTCCGACTCCTTGAGCTTCGTGTCAGAGTCGAATTGTTTTCTCCTCCGTCCTCTCCTCCGGACTCTGTCACAGATTCTAGTTTAGAGTTTCGACTTCTAGAGGATTTGGTAGCTGCAGTGGAGGAACGGTCATTCTTTGACTTCCGATGACGTCGTGGATGATCTTCTTTGACGTTGTTATTATTATTATTGTTGTTATTGTGAAGGTTTTCCATTTTTGAGCGACTGATGGGACTCACGATTTCATCCCCAGGACCGGATCCCTTACGTAGTATTCCATTCACCGTCTTCGAACATGACGTGACATTGGATCTCGTGGGAGGAGAGGTGGGAAGGTTGTTGGGATTATGATGATTCGAATTGGAGTTATTGACATGCGTGGTATTGTTGTTGGGATTACTGTTGTTAGCACCAATGCCCATTCGTCTAGGCTCTTCAAAGTTGACAGAGGATCGTTTGTCCGGGTTGTTGTTTTTCTGAGAGTTGAGAGAGTTGGAAGAGTCTGTTTTTGGCAATCCTTTGCAGGCAATTTTACGTAGCGTGGAAGAGATGTTGTTTGTTGGAGAGGCCGTTGATGATGAGATGAGGGGCTTTGGTCGTAGGATATGATGGTGAGAAGAAAATTGATGATGTAGAGATGGTGGACCCTCGTAGAGCAAATCATCAGATGAGCCTTTTGCACCTAATATTGAAGAAGATCGACCACCTCCATTCATCATGTAATTATTTCCCTCTTTCCCTGAAGTCGTGACAGTACTGCTTGAGCTTGCAGAGTCACAATTTGTGGAAGGGGGTTTATATGGAGGAGGAGAGAGGGCTGGAAGATCAATGAGTTCACCAGAGATGTAAGCACCAGATTCAGTCCTTAAGGCATCAGTAGGAGATCTCATGGCGAGGCTTATTCTACTTCTAAAGGACTTTCCTATCTTGGGTGAAGGAGGTGGCTCTCCAACTAGGAAGTCATTTGTTCGAGGAGGGGAAGAAAAAGGATTGGTTGAGCTAAAGAAGGGTTGAACATTTGAAGAGGAAGAGGAAGGCATTTCTCCATTTGGAGAATTTACTGAGCCATTACAATGTCCCGGTTTTGCACGAAAGTTATTTGAGATGCCTGAGGGCTTGTTGCCTTGTCCCTGCTGCTTCTTATCTCCACTGTCGGCACTTTTAAATTCGGAAAGAGTAAAAGGAAGACATACTTCATCCTGATTTAGAATTCGAATCAGTATTTTACAGCCTCCAACCGTTACAAAATCCGGAATTTGTGTATGAGATCGAGGTTTTAATCGTATGTAGCGTTCACCAGTGTCCACACCCTTATAGAACCGTCTCTCTACCTCCCCAATACATATTCCAAATGTACTTACAAGCATCGTAATCGTTGAATCTGTGATGTAGTGAGGAACTCCAGTCAGACAAATAACAACGGAATCGTGGGTAATATCTACCAATTTGACAGAAATGCCCCTAACATAAAATCCATATGTGCTTAGCGTATTGAGCGAATCCTTTTTGCCAAGACAAATGTAGACATTTGATCCGACGAGACGAACGCCTTGGAGATCGCAGAGCTTGTCGTCGAACTGTTTTTCCAATTCGTCAATGATTTCTGGAACACTAATATCGTAGAGAAGAGGATAGTCTTTTGTGCTAAACATGACTGTATTTGGCTCAATGGAGTTAAGTCGAACAATGTGACCACGATATTGAGAATTACAAGAGGCCCCTGTGGAAGAGGCAGAGGGTTGAGTTGATCGGGGTAGAGTAGTGGCAGAGGATGGAAGAACAGAGACATTGCTCATGGAAGGTGCTGCTGATGAGGTGATAGGTATAAGAGAGGGAAAGGACCGACTACTTTTGGAGCCCGTTGTACTCGTATCTACCCCAGTTCTTTTTCCATCAGAACCATTAATGTACACAAAAGAGTTTTGTTGGTAGGACACAGACTGCGTTGCTTCAGCAACTGAGGAGGTGTTGCAGCCATATTGACGAAGAACTTGAGTTTTGCTTCCATCACGATTCGTTCGTATCTGGTACAAAAGGGAGAGAGATAGTTAAAAGTTCATTAAACCGTTAAAATAAATATTTATTCAAAATGGTACACGTTTTACCTTCTCTGTGAGCGTGACACTTCTTCTCCGAAGAGTGGAGAATCCAGAGGAACAATCGGTCTCTGTGGGTGAAGAAGGACATGAGTGAATTTCCCTCAAATTAGAAGTCTCGCCCAGTGTTTTCTCACCTCCTCCTACTCCTCCTTCGACAGAAGAGTTTGTTGCCGTTCTGGATATGCGATTATCACATGAAGTAAGATTTGTGGTCGTGCCTGATGTAAGAACATCACAGCCTTTGGAAGGTAAGTCTCCAGCATTCTGAAAGTGTAAAATAATTTAAGTAAATATACATAATGGAACCCCTTGTAGCCGGTTCTCAAAGGACCGACAAAATCGAAGTTATACAAAGGTCGCATTACCAAAATAATACACGAGTTATCATAAGCTATTCATTTATTATTTATCACACTATGCCACTTTACTAATATATAAAATTTAAAAGGAATTTGGTTATCCACTATCGACTTGCATACTAGAAAGAAAAAAAAGGTCAAAAACAGTTGCTAGCAGTTAGGTAACTCTTCCCAACTCTAGAATTGCCATTCAATCATGATTTAGAATTGCTCACAGCTTAACAAGAGCTAATTGGAAGAATCAAATATAAAAAACTGATAAGAGGAATAGAACTGAAAAATCGATAGGGAGACGAGAAAAAATATGGGTCCTTTCTATATTGAAATACAAGTTCTCAAAAAATAGTTTTGATATCTAGATAGTATCTACCAAGGTTAATAGAAATACGAGGTTAGACCATTATGTTATCAGGGTTGCTAGGATTTTCAATTTGATGCATTGTACCGACTCTGCGCAAGACAGGCATATTTTGACAAAAACACGCAACCAATCATAGTCTATGACGTCACTATTGCTAGAACTTATAATTTGATGTATTGTACCAACTGCTGGGCAAGAAAATCAGATTTTGACACAACACGCAACACCTCATACACAACTTTTTTTCTTGGTACATTAGACAAAGATTTTATGTCGCATTTGAAAAGAAAAAAGTCATCATTATAGAAAGATATGTTATGTAAGGTTAGGACAAAGATATTCATAGGGATGGCGGGAAAAAATCTTCTTTTTCTGCTTATTTATAACCTTTAAAATATCCCATTTGCCCTCATTTGTTCATTCCCCTTCTTTCATTTTTATTTAACCCTAATGTCAGCAAAAAAACAGCCTCTATATAATTATTTCTACCATACCAAATTACATTAAAGAAAAGAAAGAAAGAAAAACAAAAGTCTTGCCTCATTCTTTGGTGATGGTATGTTACAGTGTGTTTGTAATTAAGAAGAAGAAGAACTTCTTATTTCATATATTATGTGTGTTTTTTTTTTTTTGGGGGAGAATCAACTCTCTCTAAAAAAAAAAAAAAAACTTGGGGGAAAGAATGAAAAAAAAAAGTTTCAAAAAAAATGTCACATATCATGTTTGTAAAAATTACATACAATATATCTATAAAAAACCGTCAAAAGTTTGTTGATTTCCATGTTTTTTGTTTTTTTTGGAAAAAAAAAAATCTTTAAAAAAAAAAAAAAAAAATCAGAATCGTTTTGATGTAAATTCTTGTTTATTACTACATTGTGGGACAGTGAATCTGCATAAAATATGCCCTGTCGGGAAATAATAATAAAATCACCCCAAAATCAACATGCTAATCCAGACGATTTGAATCATTTTTTGGGAAGGGAGATGCTTAGCCCTCATTACGTTTTATTAGATCAACTGTAAGCAGGCACATGACAAAGGAAATAAACACAAATCCCACTCGGCAAGGACAGGAATAAGCCAAACATTTTATTTGACAGAGAGGGGAAGAAATGAAGTTGCACTAAATGTCACAAAACAAAACTGGGATGCCTTCTATCCGATCAAAACCTGATATAATCACTGTCTTTTAAACACTAATGGAGAAAGGAATTTCCATCAAAAAATTCAAATCAAAGTTTTTCTGAGAATAAATTATTCCCACTTTATAATATATTCAGTCATAATCATCATTTGCAATCCTATTGAGTTTATTTGCATTACTAAATCAGTCATGCCGGATATTAAGCGGTCTCTAAAGAATGGAATTTTTCCGTTGACGATCTTCAATTCTACTTTGTGTCCAAGAAGTACTAACGTTTATAACTTTGCAACAAATCCTCAAGGTTATTGTCCGTCCTTTATGAGCACAAACAAATGTTTATTCAGTATAATAATGGCAACAGCTGAGGAAAAGAAAACTCATTCTTCAAGTTACGAATTCTAAAAAAAAAACCGTCCGTGTGTAAAATATACACTCGATTTTCATCGCAATACTTATATATTACAGGGCGTTAAGATGCCCCAACGATTTTATTATAATGCTGCAGTATGATGGGGTCTATTTTTTTTTTTTCCAGCAGAAAGTTTATTTTGTCAACAAAATTTTCTGAAGTTTTGGGTATTGTGGCAACAGCTGCTTCAGATATAAAAAAGATTTAAATTACAAAGGAGGAATGATGAGGCTTCTTGATGATGATTTTGTCTCCAACCCCCCCCCATATCCCCCAAGGGATTTCAAATCCAGGGGTTTTAAATGTGACTGACCTTCCAATTCGGACCGTGTTAATTGTTAGATTATTTTGGAGACTGTCCCGTTATCCACCGGACACTACTATGAATTTATAGGGAAGGAAATAACAGTCCAAATCTGCATTCGATGGATTATTTTGCCTAGGGCTACGTTAAATCTAAAAAAAATCGAACATCCAGAGGAGCCCTAGCATTACATGTCCAAGAAACAACTCATCCTTGGAAAAATGATTAACATGATACAAAAGATTATTGTTTTTTTTTTCTTTTTGCCGTATGGGCTACTTATCCACACAAATATACTTTATGAGTTGTTCTGATAAGAAGGTAATAAATTAGCAGATCTTACATCTACCACAAACCTATTTATGTATGTATGTTTCTTCATAAATAATATAATGGTCTAATAAAATATTGAATGAGAAAATGAATAATCGTGTATATTTTATATTGATAGATGTTGTATACATGTTGGAATGTGTACAAGCAGACTGAATAGATATCGCTTGAGGTTATCTCCTTTTTTTTTAAAGGAAAGTTTGTCTGTTAGCCGACGCTTAAAAACTCCTGACAATGCTGCCTACTACAGCTCATTTCATAATAAAACCTTCATTAATTATTATGATATCAGTCAAACCTGTGGTCAGACAAGGGGAACTAAAAAACGACTGCTTAGTGCAGTTAACTTCTTATTTAATATTTTGTAACAATTCTAAATTTGAAGGCTGGATATGGCCGTTTAATGTGGTGACACGCTTGAAAAAGTTGGCCATATGTTTGGATATATATGTATAGCGAGTTAACTTTTAGCTTGCAGATAAAGTTGTGTGTTTTATCATTGTACAACTTCAGGATCTACCAAAAATCAGCTCTTTTATCATTTAATATCTTAGTTTTTTATTGCAAATTTGGATTGGATTACTAAATTTAAAAAGAATGAAACCCCTGGGTTGCATAATAAAAATCCCTTGCAATATTTCCTATAATGATCAAAATAAGGAAACAAAGAATTAAGAATATATATTAATGATAAAACTAGCTTACAATTAATTTTTTCTTCAAAAAATATATATGTAAATAAATTCTTAAACTTCACTACATTTATTATCTAATTATTTTCTAGAAAATAAGAAACTCCATTACGATGTTATTGCCTAAGAAAGTCAGGTATTTTAAAATTTAAGCTTTGATGTAGTGACGTCATATCTCCAACTTCATTATTTTCATGGTAACGACCTCATGAGCATATTATCAGTTGCTGCTTGCTACATATATTAAGTATCAAATTGCAAACCGGTGATTGATGGTTGTCTTTTTAGCATAATTAATAGTGGATGCACTTAATCCTATAATTTAATGGATTAAGAATCACACTGGAGAAAGAAACTACTTTTAAAAGTGAGGAAATTACAATATCTAAATGCATAGAGACTAATTTAAAAGTGAAAAACTATATTGGTAGGTTTTTCATAATAATATTTTTAATGATCACAGCAGAAACAAATGTTCAAATATTTATCATTGAAGTTTTCTTTGTACAAATTAAAAATATATTCTATAAGATTAAATTTTTTGGCATTAATAGTTCATGTGAAAGAAGCTTAATCTATACCATATATTTTCAGGGGTGTACGCAAGGGTTGCGTTGGAGGGATTCAGCCCCTCGAGCACAAATTAAATTTATATTTGATTTTTTCTTAAAAAAATTTACTATTATATAATTTAATTATATTTTTCAATTTTTTTCCCCAAAAAATTCAATCTTTTGTAAACTGAATTTTAAATATCTTTTTTGAATTTTTTTTCCAAAAAGTTTTAGTTTTTGTAAATAGATGGGAATATTTTTCTTTTTTTTCCAAAAATATAATATCTTAAATTTTTTTCCGGAAAGTTTAACTTTTTATGAATGGTCATGGATTTTTGAAATTTTTTTGGGACAAAAACAAAAAAAAATTATGTGGACAGCTTTGATTTTCAGAACTGCAATAACTTAAATGATCTGCATTATGTAACATGATGTAACAAGTTGGTCGTATTTGATGGGTATCCCTTCTTTGAATGTGAATATATATAAATCTATATTAATAAAGAAACGTTTATCTGTATGTTTGAAGAAAGGCATTTTTGATATAAATTAATAGTCATATTAAAGTAATGAAACTTCACCGGTGTTTGCATGTAGTATCATGCGAGTATACAGGGTGTACTGTATATAGTGTTCTCAGTTGTATACAATATTCATATTTTTGATCTAGGAAATAACAATGTAGTCATATTAATAAGGTCCCACATACGTTTTGTATGAAGCATCAAGCGTGTATACAGAGTGTATTATATGTAATGCTTCCTGATGTATATCATATTGATATAATATTGAGCTGAGATATAACAGTGTAGTGTAATGATAAAGTATCTCAGCTATTTTTGCTTCCAGGGTCAAGGAGTGTAATATACATACAGAAAGCACTGTACAATATTAATCTCTGATCACATCATAATTCATGTACATTAACAGTAGATATTAAAAGATTATAAAATATGAAACGTTGGTATGTAAAAATTAATGAAGCCTCGCAGGTATTTAGGACAATTCATATTGAAAAAGAAAAAAAACCCGGAAAATACTTTATATAAAATTAAAAAAACAACAATGTAACTTTAAATGTGGTTTAGCAATGAGCTAAAGTACTCCCTGGCTCATCAAATCATATGAAATATTTTTTGTTAATCTGTTTTTTTTATTCTTAAGGAGATAACTTCTAAGTATTGATGAAAAGGGTCTCAGTGTGCACATGAAAAAAGGAGTCTAACACCAAGGATTTGATGGATAATTATCTTCATATTATTAATGCAAAATTTGTCTTTTCGTCGACACCTAATAACACAGGCATTGCCCGTTACTACCGCCTGTAATTTGATAAAGCTAAGTCATCGTTAGAGATGGGGCTTGTGTAAGAGCACACGGAGAAGGAGGGAGTAAAACATCTGGTATTACGGAATTAAGGCCCTTGTTAATTTCAGCTGCCTGTAATATGATTTTTGGGGAGAAAATGAATTACTACTATAAAGACGAGAACCTTCTACATTTAAAATAACATTAGAACAGGGAATTTATTATAAGTACGAGTATATTTAAATTCATATATATTTATTTTATTATACATTTTTAAATCAATTAACAATAACAATAAACGAAATATTTTCTTTTAGAGGGAGACTTAAACACCCCGACGACTTATTAAATAATGAAAAAAAGAAACGAAAAAGGAGCACACGCATCAACTGTTTTTCCTTTTCTATTCCCTATACTTCGATTTCCTTTACATGGATCCCTTCTATAGTTATAGTAAATAAAATTTAATCTTTTTAAATTCAAGTTTGATGACTGGTTAGATCATGAAGGATTTCCTTTAAAAAAGTTGTTAGTCTTTATATTTTTGATGTCATATTTTATCTAATTTTTTTGGACCTTTTAGAGTTAAATTAGAATACAAATGTTTACTGCAAATAATTATTATATAAAAGAAAAATATTTCCTTTAGTTTATCAATATCGATCTTTGTACAAAGAGTCAAAGCCTTAATATTACAAGTCAATAGACAAAGAATACATATATACTCGTATATATAGATATATAAATGCAAGAGAAATTGTTAACTGCTTCGAGAAAGCTTTTTCATTATTCTATAAAATACTAATTGGTAATAAATTGAGCATTTTACAGTTGAGTAAACAATTTCTATTAATGACGATAATCATTATATTTATTGTTATTAGTGGAATTAGGCTCCATGGTCAATAGAGTACGTATATAAATGTTTGTACAACACATTCATTTACTTGACATAAGATAATAGTGATTAATTGTTATGGAAAGTGAGATTTTAAAATAAAAGTATGATATTATGTATGTGATTATGTAGTATACTCAAAAATATGAAATAAAGATCAAGAAAAGTAGAAATGTTTTACATCTCCCTAAAAACAATATTCCATAGAAATCAAGACAACAGTTTACAACAGAGTGGGAACACAAAAAAAAGCAGTCGCATTTAATTAGAACTTTGTCAATGTTATTTTTAACTACAAGGTTTCATTATGCAACCAATGGATGGCTGAAACAAAAATAAATAACAATTTTTTTATCCACATTCTCTAAGTGTAAAAATATTGAAGCAAAAACAAAAAGGCAACGCGTGTGCGATCTCTTGCACGCCGTTTTCAGTGCTGATAAGTCCATTACAGCCCAGAAGAATTAATGCTTATGTAGCAACAATATGGATGATTTCTGCCCTGCCTCTATGTGACCTTTCTCCAGCCTTAACCTGGACCCCCTGGTCTTTACAATTTAGAACGTATTTGAGGAGAATGTTTGCTTCACCTCTTATCCAAATTTGGAGTCCCTCTGAGCTGCCATCATGACAGTGTGGTACGCTATGGACACGGCCTTTATCGTCAAGAGACACCTTTATGTTTGAAGGTGTGCCAAGGGATTTATTGCTTGTGAAAGAGGGCATATTGAATAAAAAATATAGCTAAATATAGTATTTCAACATATCACAAATTGGGTTTGAGTTGTCCTTTGGTTATTGCATACAAGTTCAGGTTACAGCAAATTTTGGGTCTCGACTCTGTATACAAACAGCCCAATATTTCATTGACATATTTGAATGAATGATATACTTTCTCTAGAAATGTTTGGGATGAGTTAAGAGGTTCAAGAATTTTAGCTATAGTTAAAAACCTTCAAATGATTTCAGATACATATATTTATACATTGGCCCCAATGTGCCTTCTTTCAAATATACCCTAAATCAATTTCTCAATCTTTTAATGTCACTTTTCGGTACACCCAAAGGATTAACATAAATAATTTGTCGATATAAATTGACGATAATTCAAGGAAGAATACAATTGTCATCTTCACTCAATACTAAAAAAATAATTCTAGATTGCTTTTGTGTTGACGGGTCACAAATGTCGAATTATTTTGTATTATAAACACATACAGCCCAATATTTCACTCAATTATATATGCTTTGTATTCAAATATATGGGTAAAGTTAATATCTATCTAAGAGTCTTAATTATAGTTGATGACACTTAATTTGTCCCGAATATGGCCTTTCACTGGTACAAGCTTATTAATATACCAAAAAGTTCACACAACTGGTGCTACTTTTCAGATGGGATTCAAAAGTTTACTTGGACTTTTATTTTATCTTTAAAAAAAAAAGTTATCTTCATTCTTAAAGTTAGCCTCTCTAAACTTTTTCTATAGATATACATACACTCCACACGCCTTTTCTCTCTCTACGACTCTCTGAAGCCCTGAACGTGGTGCTGTTTATATATGTATGTATTATAAATAACAAACATATAATGATGATAAATGAGGGACTTTGTACGTGAGGAGTGGAGGAGAAATGGAAAATAAGAAGTAATGCCATTTTTTGCACATTAAGCCATTGAAACGAGGGAGCAAGCACTTAATGAATTACCCAATCTCTTTATTAACATTTAATAGTATGTACATAATACAATACTTTCACGCAGTACACTGGGAAAAGGTGGAAAAGACGGTGTATGATCGTTTTAACGAGTAGTTTTTGCAATATTTCTTTCAGCGAGTTTTTCAAACAGAAAACTTGACTCTTTCAAAGATATACATAAAGCAAGTGAGGAAACAAAGACCACGTCATCAATATTGATAAAAATACATCCATCGTTCGTGTATACGTCTAAATGTATACCTACAAACAAATGATATAGGGAGAAGAGTTCCTCTCATAAAAATATCATTTATGTACATAAATAACTCTTAGACTTGTACAGGCACGATAGATGTGGAAACTCGCCTTCACTCATAAACAGTTATGCCTAGTGATGAAAATCGTGTGTACTTTGGGCATGTAAAAAAATCAAAAATCAACATGGTAACCCTGACAATGGAAAGAATGTGTTAGAGGAGAAAAGTTCAGCTGTCACTACGTTTCGTTGTATGAGCTACAATCAGCTGTGACAAAGGAAGGATGGGAAAAAGGACAATACTTAATCGGATATCGATCCTCAATTCTACTATGAGTCCTACAACGACTTACAATTATAACTCTACAACAGATCCACAAGGAACGTGTGTTACTAAAGCTCAGCCAGGCAGCACTCTAGAGACTAAAGTACTCACTGACTCATCACGGCCTTTCAATTTTATTTCTCAAACTGTTATTATTACTCTTTGATTCTTGAGGAGAAAACATATAAGTGTTCAGTAACTACGTGTGAGTGTGCTCATGAGAAACGGAGAGTAACATTGAGGATTTCTGGTGGGATAATCTTCTATATGATTAGACCAAAGTTTTTCGTTTCGTCGACGTCGAATAATTCCGTGGAATGCCGAGTACTACCCTTAGTTACTCTATATAATGTATCATGACTTAGAGTACCGTGTTTTTTATGACATTCTCTCAGACATGGTTTTTACGCCCACCGGAATTCCAGGAATTTTAACTTTTCTAATGTAAAAAATGTCCAAATTCCGATGAGCGAAAAAATTACGTTTCATAAAAGGTTGTAAAAAATATCGTCCCTCTTACACAAAGCCGCCTACTACTTCCGAACTTAACAGAAGAATTCGAGTGCTAATAAACAGCACGTAGTTTATTTAATAAGTAGAAGATGTGTTTACCTCAGAGACGACATAACTTATGACCGAGATGGCAATTAATAATTATAGTGATCCTCACTTGATAATAGAGAGCTTTCCTGTAACGTTTTTATTGTTGATGTCAGCCACTTTGGACTTGAAAAACCAAGTTTTATAACAATGAAAACTTTCCTTTGATTAATATTAAGTGAACTATTGGATGTCAAAAGGGGACCGACCAACAAATAGAAGAACTTAAACTTTACTGTCTATAAATCTTTTATTCTCCTATTGCCTAGTTATATTATGTAACTAACTCTAAGATTTATTATAATTATGTTACTAAATTGTTATACAAGCGTATTTCATGGTTGTAGATGAAAATAAATGATTATAATAGAAATTATAGATATTTTCTCAAATTATTCTACTTTTCCTGTCCCTCATCGATCGATAAAAAAGTACAAATCTAAACATTTTTGTGCATATTACTTTGATTATATTCAAATATTGATGCTTATCATTGGCATCAAGTAGTATTACATACCGGAGGTAAGTCTTTTTTTTTTTAAAGTCATTTCATGGAGTTTAATGAATATTTAAGGGAAATTTGTTCATTTTATTTAGTAAAAACATCCACTTTGAGCCCACAAAATGGTATCTCCTTCAATTATAATGCCATTTATGACGTCAGTAAAGTAAAATTATTTCTTTTAGCAGACGCATAATTACTCAAGACAATGTCGGGTACTACCGCGAGTTTTAAATAAAGGATTTACATTTCTTGGGATGAGGATAATGCAGTAATTGAATATTCACTAGATGATCGATACAAATGACTCAAATATAAGTATTCTGTAGCAAATATTAGAGTTCAAATCCCTACAATTATATTGCAAATAAATATATAATAACCCTGTAATTTTTATGGATGAAAATAAAATGATAGTATCAATGTATACTAGAATGGCCAATGTTGTAATTAGATAATGTATTTATTTACAGACAAAGAAATTGCAACTTGCACTATGTGCTTATACAAGTTGCAACTTGTACACAACATATATATATATATATATATTAAAACTCATTTCAAGGTACTGTATAGTTCTTATAACTCTATGTAAATATCAAGAATATTATAATGAAATAGAAGGCTATGTACTTTCTTGAATTTCTTCTGTTCATGTTGACGAATAATTGAAATACATGAACCATGAAGAATATCAAAATTAGATTTTCTTTTTCTAATCGATTACAGGGACTTTCAATTTAATTGAATATCCTTTATTTGATAAAAAAAAAAAAATACACAGCTCTTTCACAGCAAATTAAATGTCAGATGTTACAACATCAAAACAATTATGTACGAGTCCTCACGGAAAAACTATTAATTTATTATTTCTTTTTTCTAAATTAGTCGACTACGATTTTAATCAGTTGGATAGGGAACATTATTTGTCTCCTTTCCCCCATTCTCTTTTATATACCTATATATTAGAGAACGTGTAATGAAGAAAATGGAGGGATACTAAAATAAAACCCTTTTGGTTAATTGGTAAATTAAATAAATTAATATATGCTGAGGGTGATGTGAGTAATATGAAAAAAACAATCTGATGTATTTTTTTACGTACTATATGCGGTAAAACAATGAAATAAGGTACTTTTGATATACAAAATAAGTAATAAATAAAAAATAAAATTATTGAGAATATATCTCACTCAATGAAACCTCCAAACGCCCAATTTTTGTATCCTGAACTGTGTGCATTTGATTTGCCCACCCCAAAATTCTACACCCATATATGTCTGTTATTTTTTAATTTATTTAGGATTTATATATCATGTTGTATTTGAATGTGACCAGTAATATGTTGCAACTGTCCCCGTAGCCAGGGAATGTTGCAACAGTCCTTGGGGGACCTCTATCACCATAGTGCATTGATTTTGAAAGGGGGGGGGGAAGGGAGCAAATTATGTAATGCTGATGTCATAAAGTGTGACGACAGTTTTTGTTTTTTTTATTATGAATTCCCACCTATTTTGGTGTAATTCAAAAAAATCTATAGTAAAATAATAATTAATATAATTTTACAATTTTTTCCCTCCACTATTGCAGTTTCATATTTGGAAGGTCCTCCTTTATCTAATAATGCTGCTAATCTTACATCTATCTACGTTTCTTCAAATATAAATTTTGGTATAAAATTCATTCTTTTGTGCTATTGGTGAATTTAATTCACTCATAACTAGTATTGTGCTGTCTATAAATAGTCTAGATCTGACTGCAGATTTGGACAAGGAATAAGGAAATATTTATATAATTACTACTCGGTAGCAGGTTTTACATAGACTCCCGTTCACACGCAAACGTTTTCTGAAGAAAATTCTAACTAATATTCTGTTTGGGCTTGGATCCACAAAAAGCCGGCGTTTCATTTAACCGAAAATGATATTTTTAGACAATGATTTCTGTCCCATTTTCAATTCAAAATAAAATGATACAAAGTGGAGTAGAATTGGTAATCCCAACCAATATGTCCTTGCTATTTACGGAGTAGGATTTTTGTTTATTCCTTTCCTCTCACGGCTGCTTGCAGCTGATTTAATAAAACACCATGAAAGCTACATGCTCTCCTCTCAAAATATTATTCGAATTGTCAGGGTGACCACGTTCATTTCCTGTTTTATTTTTATATATCAGAGCGACATATATTATCAGTGATGAAAATCCTGTATCTAACGGGCATGTTAAAAAAACCCGAAAATCAACATAGACACCCAATTTGAAGAATGTTTTGAGAGGAGAGCAGCTAAGCTGTCCTGACGTTTTATTAGATCAGCTGTAAGCAGCCATGAGATAAATGAACTACAATCAGCTGTTACAAGAGATGAGGGGAAGAAGGAAATGAACAAGGAAAATGGTAAGAATGCCTCCGATATCGATCCTCAAGCTTTTTTGGAGTCCAATAAAAGCTTACAAATATAGATTATGCATCACTTATTATAACCAGTGATATAAAGCCTGTGAATTTTTTGGCTGACCTTTTTTTTTTTTGTTTGAATTAATAATCCGAAGAATGAGTTTTCTTTTCCTTAGATGTTGTCATTATTATTTAATCCCTGAGTAGTGAACTTCCTTTCCTAATTATATTGTATTATATTCAAACTTTGATTTAACATTCGTGTGTAATAATAAAAGACAGAGAGTAACCCTGAGGATTTGTTACTAAGTTATAATTATAAGTCCTTGTTAGACTAACTAAGAGTATAATTGAGGGTCGGCATCTGAGTAATTCTTTTCAATGGCTTTGTTTATTTCCTTCCCCCCTCCTCTCTTGTAACAGCTGATTGCCTTCAAAACATTCTTCAAATTGCGTCCATGTTGCTTCTTGGATTCTTTTTTATCACATGCCCATTATACACACAATTTTCCTCCCCAATGATAACTCCCTTACAAATCCTTAGTTTCCTCATCTTTATCATGAGTACTTTATAATTTCATGTCATCTCCTGAAAAATGAAACTAAAACATTAATAAAACAGATATGAAAGTAAAAAAAACAAAAAACAACAACAACGGTACTTGGATGGCAACTAAAAAGTTGTGAGGGCGGTTTTTTTTACAACTCTAGACTAACAAGTAATCATTTGCATTTATTTACCTATAAAAAAGGTAGGAAAGAGATAAATATTAATATGTAATCTAATGGTTGAACATGAAAATGGATGGATAATCTAACTTATCGCTTTACCCATTATCTCAATATTGATTTCCATTATAATATTATTGAAGTTTTTTGCCTGTAATTTATGTGTGATAGCTTTATATTATATTATATATATATATATAGGTATACATTATTGTATACAGTTTCCCCATATCCTGTTTTATAGGTTATAGGTTCTGAAAACTCTCTTAGTACTATACATCTCTCTATCTATAGAGTTGTTAAAAAATATGACCTAAACCACATGCGATATTTTTTTACAGTGATATTAATTTGGAGCACTTTGGACATGTTAAAGATAAAGAAACCGAAAATCAACATGGTATCCCTGATCATTTGAATATTTTTTTATTATTTTTTGTGGATTTATAAGCCCTTGTTGGAATTGAGTATCCGCATCGGATTAATTCTTGCCTATTTGTGTTGATTTCCTTGCTCTTATAGGTGCATGCTTCTAGCTAATCTAATGAAACATTGTGGCAGCTTAGTTGCTCTCCTACCAGAAGCTACAAGTCAAGTCCAAAACGAAGAGAATTTGCTCAATAATTCTACAAAGTAGTTATCATAAAGACAGTTTTTTGTCCGAGTAGACTTGAATATTACTCTATAACAAAGAATGCAACTATAATGGAATGACGTAGCTTATTGGTCAACACACTCGGGAGAATTTATTCTTTTGAACTCAATGAACTTAAGTTCGCATGTTGGTCGCTCCTAGAGAAGGAAATATATTTATGTAGATGGACTTCAAATAAGATTCCTAGGTCAGATGGATTAAATGGAATACTTTAATGTTACCTTATACTAACTCAGTCCAACTCCACAGGCCTATTTCAAGGAACATTAAAAAAAAACAAATTTTTTTTTATGAATTCACTCTTTTAAGTGAATTAACAAAGTAAATTCTGCCAAGAAAATTGATAAAGTGACACCATTTCTGGTATCATAACAAGCGACATCTTGTGTGAAAAAGGATCTACTCAAGCTAACATACGTATTTTACCATTTTTTATATAGATTTATCTCCTTCCAAATATTTTTCAAATTGACAGGGTTACCATATTCATATTCTGTTGCATCATGTTTGTATAGCTGCAAGTCATACCCAACTTTATCCATCTGTTAAGAAGAAAAAGTAAGTCCCCATGAGTTAGAGATGCAAATGGATTGATTTCCCCCTGTTATTTCTTTTATTGTTATTATATGGTAATAATTTTGGTTTTTTTTGGGAAGGGACAAAATCACGTTTATAATATTTATGTATATTGTACCCATTGTACTACTTCCGATTCATTAATATTCTACATCCTTCTTCCCTACTTGATCATTAATATTCTCTGTCTCCATTTTCTTAGCAAGCAAATTGTTTTATCATCATGATTGCTATTTCATATTTGCAATAATTTTTTTCTTCATGTTAATGAAGGAAAAAATATACAAGGCCTGATACCAATATACCATGAAATATCAAATTAAGACATGTTGATTCGTCATTTGCGAAACTATGACTGCATAGTCCAAACGAGTGATTTATATTGCTGGATTTTGGTTTAAAAACTCCTAAACATGGTTGAGATCCTTATAATTTATATTGGACCAAACTAAAGGTGGGTCAATATGGTTTAATATATGTATAGACTATTTATTTATTTGAACTTTGAATATTGGTCTGATATCGATGTTTCCACCAAAATAGCAGTCTAGAACAAATGGTTTTAGATCCAAGCAGCAAAAAATCAGTCTCAAACCGAGTCATAATCTTGTATAGATAGTGAAAACTGAGTTTTCTGAATGAGAAGGAGAGAGGCAGATGTTTTAAATACCTTACAATTGATGCTAACCAGTTGTTTACGTTAAACAATGACTTGCAAAGAGTTATGAAGACTCCTCCACTCCATAAAGCGAATCTCTTGCTTTCTCTTGAAGAATCAAATAATAATTTTAACATCTTTAGAAAAGAAATAAAAAAAAAAAAACCGCTTTTCAGGATACAAACAAAAAAAAAAAAAAAATCCCACACTCTAAAAATGCTAATGATTTACATCCCAAGCCATATGTAAGTCTCATCTTTTTACTATGTACCTACAATTGATTTTATTGAAAAAGAGAATCTCTCTCACGGGAGTAAAAATCAATTCTTTTATGGTATATGTATTTTTTCGACAATGCCTCTCCTCTTGAGAATATCTATTCTAATATTTGCTTTTCAAATATGTTAGATCATGATACTAATTCTTCAGTAATGGATATACGTAAATAAAGGCCGTTGACCTTTTTACTCTCATAATTGACCTTGATAAAGTCAAGCTTTATCTATTATACCATTGTATGAGATGGATTTTCTATTCCTGTCTGGTTTAATAACTACATAAAATGCCCTATTTAATTATTTTGTTGCTTAAGTTTCATTAATTAATTATAATTATACGTTTAGTTAAATCATTATTTATGTTTAGAAAATAATTAATTTGTAAACTGTACCAAACTGTACAAAAAATATGTATTTGAGTAAAATACTATGTAACAAAATTACGGCCTTTGAACGCCTGTCCATTAACTACCACATTTATTATTGTTTTTTATCGTAGAACACGAACATGACTATTAAACCCTTCAACTACAAAAGGTTTGAATTTGTTCGGAGAGGCTATCATCGGCAGAGTAGTACAACATAAATTCATCCTCAAGAGCCGCCAATCTGTTTGCCGGCGTATGAAGGCTTTTTTGCTTGTGAAGGAGAGCATATTGAATAAAAGATACAGCTTAGAATAGTATTCAAACATATCTCAAATTGGTTTCAAGTTGTCTTTTATTGTATGCATAAAAATAATATTTTTTTAAATTACGTCATGCTACTCCAAGTTTTGGGTACCACTCTATATAAATACTTCAGACTAAATTGAAAAATAATAGGTAATGGATATAATAATTAAATTAGTTCTGGTGAATTACCCAATGGAAATACAGCAAATGGTGTTACCTCGCTAACACAAAAATAAGGAGGTTTTTTATTAGCTGTCGATTCCCTTGTCTCACGGGATACGGCATGCCTATTCAAAGGCGCCCACGGGGGTGGACTTGACTTTTTTATTAAAGAAAAGTTGAGTGATACAATAAAGATAACGACATGGGCCACGTACATTATATTTACGCATTTTTGACCCCTCTCCCCTCCCCCCATGTTTGCATTTTGTACATATGTGTGGCGATAACATAACAGCAAGCTGGGATACTTTTTCTCAATATTGCGACAGTATGATAAACATATCTGTTGATGTGAGTACTCTAATTTATATTAATCTAAAAAAGTGATAAAGTCCTTAAGAGCTGCGGTTTTTAATGTTAACTGAATCTGATAAAAATCGTTTTATTTGGTAACACTGACTATAAAAGATACTGTGACGTCATGAGAGGAAAATTATTTTTAAGAAGAGTGTATAAAAGTATGAACGTTGCGGGAATAGCGAAAAGAAGAAAGGGATTAGATGATTAAGAACTCACCAACTGAAATTGATTATATTGATGATATCAAAATTTGATCTAAAGTTCACCTAGCGCACAAATGAAAAAGTATAAGAGTTAAAACCCGAAATTTGCGTGAAAGACTAGAAGGAGTACCCAGCATTGTTCGGAGTTATTAAGTATTGTCAACAGACATCCAGACAAATTTTGTTTTATTAGTATAGTTATATGTATGTATTTTAGAAGCATTATAATATTGATCTTTAATATAAGTTAGGTCTATTCGTTGCATGGAAATAATGCCTCCTTCCCTTGGGGCCTAACATATTTATAATCATATGCTAATACAAATATACGAGTATATACATTTGTACGTCGTACATATAATCTTTCTTGACAAAAATGATGTCTTAACCTTTGGCAGATGTGCCAAATGTCTCTTTAGAATAAAGAGAAAGAAAAAAAAACCCATACATAAAAACTACCAGTGTTTTTCTTCTTCATGGACATTCAAATCAGGTTTGTAAGTTAGATTGTTGTACAAACATTGAGGTGTTAACAAGGGTTATCCTTCAAAATATGTTAACCGTTCAATGTTTTTTTCTAAAACTGACAAATTCAATCTAAACACTTATCTAATATAATATTAAGTATAACTGTATCAAACTGTCTGCAAGTGTCTAAAAATTTTAAATATTACAAAGAGTGTAAAGTTAGACAAAAAGTATTTGCTGGTATCAATAAAGATTTGAATGCTTACTAATGAAAATCTTGTGTGTGGTTTGGGCATTTAAAAAAAAGTAACTGGAAATCAACATGTTAACTCTACAACTTTGAAGAATGTTTTGTAGGGGAGAAGCTAAGCTATCATAGCATTTTATTAGATCAGCTACAACCAGCTGTGACGAGGGAGGAGGGAGAAAATGAAATAAACAAGGACATTGGCTAGAATAAGTCAGTTGTAGATTCTACTCTGAGCCCGATTAGGACTTTCAATTATAACTCAACAACAAATCCTCAGGGTTACTTTTCGTCTTTTATGAGTAGACACGAATATTCAATGAGGTTTTGAATATAATTGAATGTAGTAGAATTGGAAGTTGTATATTTGAGCAATGTTTTTGGGGAGAGAAAAAATAATGCTCATGACGTTTCATTAATCAGCTCCAATCAGCTGTGACCAGAGAGGAAGGACAAAAGGATATAAACAATGACATTTGACAGTATTACTCCGATGTCGATCCCCAATTCTACTCTGAGTCCAACAAGGACTTATAATGATAACTTCGCAACAAATCCTCAGGGTTACACACCGTCTTTTATGAGCACACACGAACGTTCAAACAGGGTTTGAGTATAATTGAATATATTTAGGAATAATTATGACAGCTACAAAGGAAAATAAAATTCGTTCTTTATACGGCCAATTACAAATTAACAGGCCAGCTAAAAAACAACCCGGATTGACATGTATGTACATAACAGAGCATGTCAAACACAAACAGTGCTACATATTCGATGCTCCATTCACGGCCCTAACAATATTTCATTAATACGACTATATTGTTACTTCTTAGATCAATTTTTTTATGATACACATAAGGGAGCACTATATACAGTGAACTTTTTTCATACATACATCCATTGAGACATGCACACTGACAGACAAAAATTGATTAAATAACAAAGATGTTTATTAGGAATTGCTCACAGCTAGCTTCACCAGAGCTTATTTGAATTCAATGTATAGATAATTATTAGGAATTGTTTACAACTAACTCAATAAGAGTTCATTCGGATTCAACCAATCAGCGCTCAGAACACTGATTAGGGAAGAAATAGGAATTGAAATAACATCGTGGTATAGAAGGTCATAATCAATCAATAATGACGAAACCATCCAATCAAATATAAAAAGTACATGTATTTATTAGAGAAATAATTACCAATGATTTATTAAAGGTTAAGTTGAAATTGTATTCCAAAATACTACGTGTTTATTGAAGAAAATAGTTACTTTGACGGTGTGACGTTAAAAATAAAAAGTTGATGTTTGTACATAAAAAGTTTGATATCAGTCTTTACATATTTTGTAGTCGTTCAAGAAGTAACTCTTTTATTGGAAAAATATATTTAGTCAAACAAAATAATAATTAAACATTGTTTATTAAAGGAAAAGTTAAAATATAAAACTAAACTTCAATTTAAGTGCTTCTAAAAAAATTATAATTTTTATTTATTTACTCCTATGTGAGACTTGAAAAGAATAATCTTTTAAAAAATCTATTTATTTTTATATGAAAACAATGATGCTCCTATCAAAGCCTATTACTTTGGAAATGGTAGCTTTAGGCTAATGACTACTTACATTTATCCATCAGCTATACAGCTAATGTAGAATAGAGTCAAGAATTATTGTACAATAGTTGGAAAAAATGGTCTAACTACCAACTGATTTTGAACCTTTCTTTGTTTCTTTTCAGAGGATAAGTTGCGTGATACAATAAAGATAACGACTTGTTAGACAACAAGGGTGAGGAAACTATTTCTGTAGATGTATGAATAAACGAGGTTTATACACGTCTTTATTGTATATTTCTGGTCTTAATTGATGATCCCATTGAATTTTCAAATCAAAATATATAGTTTTATTAGTATAAAACGCATTTCACGGTTGTATTCTGTTAGAATAATGCTATAATTATGCTTTTGTCACATGTTATGTTTTTTTGTGGGTACATGAGTATTTACGATATATGAATAATCAATCATTTATAATGATAATTGATAACGGGGAAGTGATAAGCACTTCTTCCATTCGAATCCTTGCAATATTTGTTTATATTTTTTCCTTATTATAATGACATAATTTGTCTTCGGTTCTAACTCATTACATAATGAAATTTAGACATTATTTATGCATTGATATTTTGGTGCATAATTCCATGATCCTTTACACCAGAAAACAACCATTTTATGCGTTTTATAGAAATATACTTCAAATATTTTGATTCAACGGAACATCAATTAAATTCCATAGATTTACAAAATTACAAAACATTCAAAAAGTCTTGTTAGGGATTTAAACAGGTCCAGAGTCCTTCTCATACTGCAAAAATTGTTCAAGAGTGAATGACAAAAGATATGAACATTTGATTAAAAAACTCTGGCTTCCACAGAACCCACACTTCAGTCCAATGGACTACTTTATATGCTGATAAATATAGTCTAGAGGCAGCCAAATACACCCTAGTAATATTGAAGACTTCAAGTAACCGCTCAATTAAGAATTAAGAAATTTGAAAAATGACTTAATTTCTAAAGCTTGTATGACTTTCTTGTCTCTCTTTGGGGGTCATTAATGAGACCGATGGGTATCATGGTAATAATGTTTTATATTATAGAGTTACATTGCTAACAAAAAAATACCCAGTTTATTTTGTTATCAGTTGTTGATTCCATCGTCTCACTTCATACGTCATGGCTATTTCATAATTTATTCTAACTTTGAATGACACTTTCTCACAACTCTTCTTCGTTTTCGAATATCCTTTGGTTTTTGGAATAAATACACTATCAACATCGTGTTTTTTTATTCAAAAATACTTCAATTTATTAATTAATTACTTGGTTAGTGTACATCTTTATTTTCTCCTTTGCATTGGCAATTGTCATTTGAGGCATTATCATTATGAGTGATCACACGTACCATAAACGTATTGGGTCCCGAAACGTAGAAATACTATTTTTTAAGAAGAAAATAAGGACCAAAGTTACTTTTATTCACGATTTGAAGAGAAAAACTTAAGTTGTATAAGAATAATTTTCCTTTCAAAAAAACCCAAGACTCCGTTCTTCATTTTTGCACGATCAAAGCTAAAGTGAAGGAAGTTTATAATTTTATGACTTTAAATCAAGGAACCTTAATTGATTCAATTAAATTTGTAGTTAAAAGTTAAAAGGTTATAGAATACTCTCCCGAAGTAATCAAGTTTTTTAATATTGAAGCTCTAAAATTGCAACATTTTTGGGGTACAGACAATTTTAATTCATATTTTAACAAATGGTTGGGTATCACTCGTCATAGACATGTTGCACATAAAAAAATATGCAACTATCAAATATGGGTTGGAATACTGACAATTGGAGGATGGGAACGGATTCACTCTTTGTGAATAATGGCAACATTAAAGAACTTGTTTTGTTGCAGTTAAAGACTTCAAGCAATTGTTCGTTTGTAAATTGAATTATTATTTTGAAAGTAAATTAATTGACTTTCCAAGCCAGCGAGAGGGAAATGAAATATAAATTACTATTAATGGAGACCATGTTAAGGGTACAATTGGGCCTTCTTATGAGTTAACTTACAAGGAGGCTGTCTGTATTGTGAATCTGTATGGAATACACCTGTGTTTCTAACATGCATGCATGTGTTTGGAATGTTTGAAAGTATAGATAGTTCAAGTAATACTACTCAATTTTTGTGCTCTCTTCATATACAAATTTCCTTTCTACGCAATTCAATTTATAACTATAAAAATATTGATTATGTAATTTAATTTGTTTATCTATTTGATTTTGATAAAGTTTGAATTGAATTCGGCCAACAAGGGTCTTCTGCTTCTTATACTTCGCCAATAGATTTAGTAAAACTGACTTTTCTGAGAAATCATTCAAATGCCACTTATTGCCCAAATAATTACCCTGTAGTTCTACGATGTTCAAATGCTTAAACTCTTTTCAATGACAATTTATTCAAAATGAGTTAAATAACTTAAATACAAAGATATTTTTTTTATTAAACCGCCAAGCCATCTTTATCTCAAATAGAGTCCATACACCAAATAATATTAGCTCTTTTACATATTGAAATGGCTTTTGTTCAAACATTATTTTCATTATTGTGTGAAGAGATTTCAACCAATAGTAAAAGTGAATTATTTACAAGAAATTTTATCGATTTTGATGAGAAAATTGCTCAATCTGAGATTTTACTAAATTTATATGTACAAAAATTTCATATTTTGACAAATTTTATGCCTATCATAAAGCAAAGAGTAAAATATAAGAATATGACGTTTAATGAAAGAAATTCTAACAATAGTGATAGTATATGTAATTCGTGCAAACTAACATTCAACTTATGTACATGTTTGTGTCACTCAGAATTTTGTTGTATTAGATATTTAAATGTTTCGATTGATGTTTTTAAAAAGTCTTGTATAATTGTATGCTAACATACCATTATGGTTGTGATTTAACATTATTTTCATCTTCTTCCGAAAAAAACTTTATTTGTTTACAATGTTCTAAAATTCCTTGAATGAATGTGAAGAAATTTGATTTATAACTATAAAAATCTTAAACAAAAGCAAGATTTACTTTTACATAAAGAAAATAGCTCTTAGAAAATATCAAGGCTTCGCCAGGGACTTCCTTTTCCAGGTTGGCCAATAACCGTGGAGTGAGCAAGCAGCTGGTCTCCAAGGCTGTGAATGAGGACCTCGGGTACAGGTCATACCGAATGGAAAAACAACACATCCTCACAACATCCATGAAAGCCACCAGGCTCACCAACGGTAAGCGTCTCCTCAATGACCTGAAGAGCCATGGAGGAAGGATCATCTTCTTCTCCGTCCAGAGGTTACAACGTCCAGAATGACAGGTGGCTTGCCAAGGAGAGAGAAAAGGTCCCTGCGGTCTTCACCACAAAGTTCCCGGCCTCTGCGATGACCCTGTCATCTGTAGCACCGGTGAGGTGATGCCTCCTTTCTTCTTCCATCCCAAGGAAAGGGTTAACGCAATAAGTTACTGCGAACTCATGGAGGAGTTCATCATCCTCTAGATAAAGGATACGGCCACTGGGAGGGAGTTCATATTCCAGCAAGACTCAGCGCCCACACACATCGCCATGAGGACCACTAACCTCTTCAACTCCCACGACATCACTTTCTGGGATCGCAACACCTGGCCCTCCAACTCCCCCAACCTCAATCCGTGTGATTACTACTGGTAGGGGAAGTTGGAGAGGGAGGTGTGCAAGGTCAGCCACAAGAGCATCGCGGCCCTGAAGGGCTCCATTACGAGGGAGTGGAATGCTGTCGATTCCACGGAAGTCATCAGGAGATGCAAATCCTTTAGGGGCAGTATGGAGATGATGGTGGCTGCTGAGGGAGGACATGTCGAATAAATTTATTGTTTAATATCATGTCTAACTCTTTTCATATTAACAAATACACTCCAAATTCCATTTTTATCAAGCTGGTTGAATTTTAAGATAGTTCCAATTTATCGTGGACACCCTGTAATAACCTTATATCGAAAAATGACATTTTCATCATATAAGGGTTAATATCGGCCTGTAAAAATATTTCTCAATTTCTATTTTTTATCCAAACCTGCTTTTATGTGGAGACAGTCTATATATCATTTTCATAATTACAGTTAAATCTGGATTAAAGAAAGTGCTATTTTTCATATGAATAGTTGACTAAATCCAGATTTTTCTTATGTTTGAAGTATCTGTTTATGTAGATAGATCCTAGTAATAGATACTTGCTTAATCTAAGTCAAGGGAATTGATATGCCAGAGGGGTGGCCTGGAATTTTTGCTTTTTACAGAAAATGGAATATTTGAAATTTAATTTAATTTTTCAATTTTTTTACCAAAAAATTTAATTTTCTGTGAATAGGTATGGATTTTAGAAATTTTTCTCCAAAAAATTTAATATTATAAATATTTTGTGAATAAATATGAATTTTTTTTACAAAAAATTTAATATTATAAATATTTTGTGAATAAATGGGAATTTTTTTACAAAAAATTTAATTTTTTGTAAAAGGCTGTGAACTTTTAAATTATTTTTTCAAAAAATTTAATTTGTTGGGAATTGCTGTAATGATTTGGATTATTTTTTCGAAAAATTTAAGAATTGAAGTTTAATTTTTGAAAAAATTAATTTTTGAAATTTTTTCAGAAAAAATTAATTTTAGAATTAAAAAAAAAAAAAAAAAAAAAAAACCAAGCCCACCCCAATGTAGAATCCTGCGGATATCCCTGTATATTCATAATACATTCTCTCTCTCTGTAACTTTGCTTTTTCCTCCTAAAGTTAAAATTTCCACAGTGTACTCATATGTACATATATAAGTAATTATTATATGCTTATGTTTGTAAAAGATTTAGATTTGCTATATTCATACATTGCTTTATTTCTTCTTCTTGTTAAAGCTATTATTGTATTGTTGTATATTGTACCATGGATGTATAACTATGTTACTAGGGTGGCAAGTCTTGTGTAATGAACATGGAATTTTCCATTTTCTGTTTTCCATGAAATTTTAAGAGACCTGGAATAATTACTCAGTTTTTTATATTCCCACATGAGGGGAATATAAAAGAATTAAAAAGAAGATTACCCTCATTTTTTACTTAATTCCTTCAAGAGAGCAAATAAAGACAATCTAGCTAAGCTGCATGTGTGATTCTTCTATGTAGCGAATGAACGCTTGAAATTTACACATTTGGAAAGAAAAAAAATAGCCTGCCATTTTTTAATTATACATTTTACAGAAATCTTTATATGATACAAAGCCAATGTCAAATTGATTTATTCAATTCGGCTACCATTGGCCTCACAGATAGTGACATGCCTCTTGCAAAAAGAGTTGCAAGTATTGAAAATGAAATTCGGGTCCATGGCAGCCCACTTCTCCGGGACAGTGGTCTCCATGGCTTCAAAGTTCGGGTGACGGATGCTACAGGCCCCTTTAGATGGTCTTACGAGACGTTCCCTTCAGACTTGCCACCTATGTCGGAGTGTGACCCGTAGAAAGAAAAGTTGATGCTCTTAGCCTTAAATCTCGTTGCGATTACATTTTTCGTCCGATTTAAAAAAAATAATTTCGCAGCAGGTGCTTGAAAAACATGAAAACTACCTATACAATTTATAAGATAGTTCTAATTTCCTCACACAAAACCTCTTTAATCAATATAATACAAGTGTGTAAGTTTCCATAGTTTTACCTTAGGAGACTTGCAGTAAAGAAAATACAAGACGGTTGAAATAATAAGGGAAAAAACAAACAAACAGGAATCTGAATTATGATCACTCATCTCAGGTACACCAATAAATTATGACAATGAGAAATAAATATATATATATAAGCGACAATTTATTTTTGATTGCTGTTTTTCATTTTGAAGCAAATGTCTTTTTTTGAATATAAAGTTCCAGTAGAAGAATTCAGCTGCTATAGAAAGATAGTAAGTAGGAATGTTGTTAGTTTAATGAAAAAATTGACGAATAAAAAAAAAGCACTGCTCATGCTATAACCAAGCCATGTCTAGAACCCTACAAAAAATTTAATTTATGTAATTATAGGAGAATTTCCCATAAATTTTTGATGACAAAACATGTCTCAAATAAAAGATTTAAACATGAACCAATATTTTTCATAAAGTTTTTTTGATCAATCAATCAGTTATTACAATCAAATTCAATAAACAATAAAATCATTTTATTACATATTGATAATTGTTATAAGAAGATTTTTATGGATTATAACTAGTGTTCTGTCAGTCCTCGTCCAGTTTATTCTTAGCCCGGTCCAGTTCTATCCTGCATATCTAAAAAACTGATGAACTTTGGTCCTTGATGACGGACTGGAATGGACCAAATAAATTAGGAATAACACAACACTGAAGTACTATTTAACTCCAATTTTTCAAACTCTAGGAAAGTTAATTAATGCAAAGCCATGAATGTGACCACGAATCGAACCTACACACATTGAGAGCAAGAGAATAATTTCTCCTGTGCGTGTTGTCCACAGATTACACAGCTCAATCTAATTTTCTTATCTTTAAAAACGATGAGCAGAGGTGTCCGCAAGGGGGTGGGTGGAGGTACAATAGTTTTCCCCCGAAAATAAGGAATTTTTGCTTTTTACTATAAAAGTTAATATTTGAATATTAATTTAAAAAAATTTAATTTAATTTAATGTTATTTTCAAACTTTTTTTCTCAAAAAAATTAATTTGTCAAATTTCTTTTCAAAAAAAAAAACTTATCAGAAAAATTAATTTTCTTTGAGTAGCTATAGATTTTTGAAATTGTTCTGCAAAAAATTTAATAATTGATTTTCTTTTTAGCAAAAAAATTTCTTTAGTTGATTTTTATTTTTTTTTCAAAAAAATAAAAAATTGTCAACAGTTTTAAAAATTTTAAAATGGGAATTTTAGAATTTTTTGGAAAAAAATTCTAAAATTTAAAATTTTTTTCAGTAAAAATTTAATTTTCTGGGAGTAATAAGGATTTTCGAAATTTTTCTTCAAAAATTTAATATTTGAAATCTTTTTACAAAAATTTAATTATTTTGTGAAAAGCTGTGGATTTGTAATTTTTTTGCCAAATAATTTAATTTTTTGAGAAAAACTCAAAAAATTTTGAGTGTCTAATTTTTAGATTTGAAAAAAATCCAGAGAACAAGTCACACCAAAAATATAATTCTGAAGATTATTATTTTTAAAAAAGGTGCATTGTTATTTGAGATATTGAATACATTTTTTTTGTTTCTAATGAGGGATTTCTAATTATTATTTAAATTTTAATATATATATATTTTTTGATAGATTAACTTTTTTACACTTCAACCTATACAAATTTGGGGAAATATAATGTTGATTTTTTTCCTTCACTACATAGATTGCCACCCTAATGTACATATGTATATCGAATAACAACTTATGAAGGATATAGCTATATATATAATTGTATCCATACAACCAAAAGAAGAGAGTTGAAAGATAGATAAAATGAAATAAAAAAAGTTTTTTTTTGATGTAGTTGTTATTATTTGCCGTAGTTAAAGTTTAGCAAGAAGATAAATTGGCAAATATTATTATTTTATATTATTGCTATATTTATGTTCATTTCTTTTTTATTATTATTATTATTCCTATTTTATATTTGCAATTTGTGTACATTTGTTGTTATTTGATTATCTCATTGTTTAAACAATTTATCATCTTTATTTTACTGACGAAAGTTCACTTTTTCTATGTAATTGAATCAATTCTTATTATGTTACATAGTTATTGATTTCATGATCAAATTAGTAGGGGTTTCCCTCTCCACTATTTAACAAAGGGTCATTCCACACACAAAGGACCATGGATGGAGAGCTGTAAATTCTGAGGACTACAAATATGTAAAAAAAAAACCCCGAAAAGTTTCATTGACACTCTCAAAATTTTAATAATGTTTGAGGGAGAGCAGCTTACTTGTCATGATGTTTATCATAACAGCTAAAAGACACCTACGATAAGGAGGTTATAAACAAGAATCCCACTCCATATTATAACATTTGGGCTGAAAAGTCCAGTCTTAACAATGAAAGCACGTACGTTTTTTACGCTCAAAATTGATTTTTTAAATTGATTTTATTATATTTCATTCTTTTTAGGAAGCAGAACCTCCATAACACATTTCATGCAATTGCTTAGCTGAAACGGTATTTTTTCACATCAAGAAGCAGAATAACATTAAAATACAAAATTATTTTTTATCTATTGTTTTGGAAATCACAAAAATAGAATAACACTTACTAGAATAACTCACAAACTTAAGAACAGATTGTCGAGAAATTTTGACAGCTGTCTTCTGAAGGTTGGTACTAACTAAAAATGAGATGAATAAAAAAAAATTGGACCATATATAAGTGAAGCCCGGGACTTTTCAGCCCATACGTTATAATAAGGACCCATGCATTGTTGCCAGGTATTTTTAAGAAAAATCAGGCCCACAATCTACCACTAAAACAGCTAAAAATTAGCTAGTTTCAACAACAAAAGGTTCAAAATTGGCTAAATTTCTTTTGCTACATCTAGTTTGAAGGACTTTGATATATTATCATAACATGCACTCTTTTGAGAACGTATTATTTTATAATTGTTCTACTTCACTTGGGTTAGCTTATAAAGTTGATAGGCTCCTTTGTGTACTTTGATTAATGACATTGAAACTTTACATATCAAAATAATCAATGTACACAGTATTTGCACACACAAAATCAAACCCAGATTTTGTTTTTTATATTTTGAACACAAAATTTACTATAAAATTTGACACAACTATTACAGAGATCATTTAAGTCTTTGGCCAATAGCTAAATGATAATTTTTTTGACAAGACGTGCTATAAATCGGCAAGATCTAGCTGGCTGAAAATTAGGTAAACCGGTAATACTGGATATATGTAGACAGAAATTATTCTGTCTGTTAGTCCTTATTCTACTCTGTGGCCTAACACCTAATAACTCCCATAAAAAATCATCTATGATACTCTCTGTCTTCCATGAGCACACCCACTCGTGGTTGCTATATAATTTCATATTTTCTCTAGAAGAATTAAATAATAATAATAACAGCTTCGGAAAAAATAAATAAAACTGTTCAGGTTGGAAACAACAAATTTCGTTTTTTTTTTTACAAAATGCATGTTCTTCATGCACATTAGAACACTTGTTTCGATGGTGGGATAAAAATCTGCATATATGTATAAATTAGTGCTGGAAGATGTTTAATCTCAATCTTTAGATAAAATACCCTGATAGGTGATTATAAAAAAAAATTGAGCCTTGTGAACTTGCACAAACGGCTTTGGACTATGGGAATGTACTAATATTTTCACTCTAAAAGGATATAACATGTTAACAAGGGTATTTTTTATTACATAAGTCAATAGTACCCCCACGGTGTTACCTCACAAACATAAATTTTTTCAATTCTTTACCACTCATTCCGAACTTGGTTGAATATAAATTAGATTTTGAATAATAATTACATATTTGAGAAATATTGGTTAACTATCAACTGATTTTAGGCCTTTTGTCTGTTTCTATTTAGAGGATACGTTGCTAGATACAATCACATTAACGACACGTACTTTTCTCTTTGCACTCTAAAAAAAAAAATCCCTAGTATCCGCTAACTCTACAAGCGATTAGTTCAATTATTTATAACTTTAAAAGTTCTTGATTGTCTGGCAATTTTTCATAAGAGTCCAAATTAATCAATGTCATCAATTTTTAACTTGATTTTCAACCAATAGGGCATGAGTAAAGTAAAAAAGTATATATTGCCCGCCAGATGGCGTGAACGTCGGTAACTTGCTGTTTACAAAAATGGCGCATACTGATAAAGAATTTCCAAGTGCCCTCTATGTGAGTTACATACCCCTTTGTTTTTTTATTACTCCCTCCAACGAAGTTGAGCAAAGGTTATATTTTTGCCACTATTTGTTTGTTTGTTTGTCAACAGGATTACGGTAAAAGTTTTGATCTAACTTTTTATAAAGATTAAAAATGGTGACTATAGGAGGCCATTAAATATTGATTGGTCAGAGGTCAAGGTATCACAAAACATTAAAAATTAATGATCGATCATCACTTTGAAACATGTAGGTATAAAGCTCGAATAGATGTTCTTATGTAGGTTTAATAAAGATGCTTCATTTAGCATAAAATCCAATTTAGGCAAAATGATCTCAAGTGGATGTTTGTACTCCAGCAAATACTTTTTTTTAATGTTCCTTTAATTGGTCAGATGAAGTTGCACACATTAAGTATAAGTAAACATATATTGTATTACAGTGACTCCATCTGACCTATGACCTTGTCTTTCCAGTCCATATACATGAAGTAAATTTCCTTTTCTAGGAATGACCGAGACGCAATCCTACGCACATTGGGTACAAGAGAATAATTAATCTCGAGAGCATTGTCCATTTAGTTACATCGTTCTATTTCTTACTTTTTGTAATTAACTGGATTTAAGACATTTATAAATTAGGATATCTTAAACAACTTGTGAAATATTTTACATGTTTTACGACAAAAAGTACTCTCGACGCTCAAATCACCAAAATTTACCTGCCTAGACGAATACTTTTTTTGTATGCTGATTCTAAGCACTTTTATAAATAAACACTTTTCATAGTGAGTCTACATATGAAAAGTACTTAGGAAATCCTGGAATAAAACGGCTAACTACTGCTTTCTCTTTCTTTAGTTTTTTTTATTTACATATTCCAAGATTCCTATCTAAATTTGATTCCATATATATATATATAGTTGTACATACATACAACAAAAGGAAGGAAGGAAGGATATATATGCTGACGTATTTCCCAGTGGCTTTATTATTAAGCCAACACACTGCCAAGAAAACTTATTATTATTATTGCAAATATTCATTCCACAAAATAATATATACATACGAACCTACTATATTAAATGCCCCTTCAGACGCAAATTGTATCTTTAATGACCATGGGCTATATTTATTTATATTCTACAATTGTTGTTTATGAGAAGTACATAGAACCCCATCAACATTGTGAAAGTAAATGCGACGCATAGCCTTCATTTTTTTGCTCCTAATGATTAGTTTTTGGGATAGGATGAAAATGCTAGATCCATCACAGATCCCTTATATATTTTTGAAACAACAAATTGATTTGGTCTTTTAAATAAGTTCCAAAGGGAGGGACTTGCAGCTTGACTTACTTTCGTGTTTATATTTTAAAAGCTTATGGCTCAACTTGATCACAGTATGAAAGACTCGAGACTTGACATGGACAAGAAAGTGATTTCTATTTTCTACTGAAGGTAAAATACTCTGTAGTAGTGTTTTGCCAGTCCGGTATTTAGTACCGAAGACTGGAGTCTCGTCTAGTTCAGTCTCGGTACATTCCAGTTCAGTCCTGCATATCAGTAAAAAAAATCAGTTCTAGTACGGACAGTCCGAAGAACCGACAGTCGGAAGGGCCGGTTCTAAGACTGGGATGGATAAAAAAAACAACAACTAGGACTGACACAAAATTAATCTTTAGAGTATTTCTATTTAGTGAGTACATGAACTAGATTCTATTCAAGGACTTGAGCTTTGTCAGCAAATTCTTGAGACTTGACTAGGGCTTTCAGGTAAAGGACTTTTTTTCCCACGTCTGTATTAGTTTCTCCAAGGACCAGTCTTAGAAAAATTAAATCTTAATCAGTCCCATTTAAAAAATCGATCCTGATCAGTCCCATTTATGTAAAATTCGGTCTCGATCGATTTTATTGATTAATTGCTAATCATGACGTCGTGTGTGTTTTTAAATTGATAATATCCATTGAAAGACGTCATATGAATTTTTAAGTGTTTCATATTATGTGAACCACTCGTTAAGTTGTTATTTTTCATGTATATCGCAACCACACATCTAAAAGGAAAGCACAGAAAAAGGCCTAAAGCTGTAGATATTTAGCCAATTCTTCCCAACTATGGAATTTTGATTCAATAATTATTCTTAGCACTATTACAAGTTCAGCAAAAAGATCAGAAAAAAAATACTCAAAATAAAAATTTCAGAATAGTCGTTGATCCTTGAAATTTTTTTCAAAAATATTTCATTTTTTGAGAGTAGCAATGGATATATGAAATTTTTTTCCAAAAAAAATAATTTTTCATTTTTTTTTTCGAAAGAATTGTAGTTTTTTTATAAATCCATGCAACCCCCTCACTAAATATAATCCTGCGGACGCCCCTAAAAATAAGTAACATGTAACGGAGTGTGTAAGTGGACTCTACGCTCGGTAAAAGTATTATATGACATCTATTTGCATGAGCTCATTACCTGGTTGCTCATAGAGAAGTCAATATATATATTGACTTTTGTTTCCTAGGTACCCTAATGGATTAATTATGTTACTAAGATGTATGTTTATAACTAATTGGTAGTAGTCCATCTAAACATTAATGGATAGAAATGGATCTCAGACCGAGTATCAATATTAGTATTTATGCTTCTTCTTAATTGGATAATTAATTAATAGTTTAATAATGTTTGATGATATCTTGTGTCCTTAGAGACTCTTTCTCAAGACTTGATTTACCGAATGCGAAGGGTAAGTTTTTAATAGAAAGGGTATGCAAACAAGGTTATCCTCTCGCTTCTTCGTTGTTTGTGATTACCATTAACTATCTCTACTGTAGAATCGATTCGAACTATCTCTTGAAAGTCCTAAAAATTAATGACTAATCATTTAAAACTCTTTTAGATACTGATGATATCACAATTTTTCCAACAGAATCACAAAGTGATATACAAATCTTGTTAATAAATGTCATATTGAACATGCTGAATTTGAAGGAACATCGGGATTGAAATTAAACATAACTAAAGCAGAATAAGTCTACTCTCTAAAAAGCAAGCTAGAAACTTCAACCTTCGGCACTCATCCTTAACTACTCTCCTTGGCATTGTGGTCTCGTTGATATCGAAGAACATGCCATTAAAGAGAATTTCGAAAAAAATGTGGAGACTCTGTCAAAGGAAGTCAACAAGTATGTTTTGTTGAATAGTAAAAAAAATAGAAAAACTCTGAATCTGGGAAAAAATCGTCGTTTCCGAAATTGTCCATCTCTTGAGATACACACCATTTTCCAAAAAAGCATGCAAGATATATATATATATGTTCCAAGAAATACCTTGACGGGTGAGACAAACGACAGTTTATCTCCAATGACCGCCTTATTACCTCACTTAATAGTTGGGGACTGCTTTCATTCGACACATAAGTATTTTAGAAAAATCTAAACCACAACTTGCTAAAAAGACTCATAAATAGCGAATACGTTTTGGCATAACGAATCAAATACGCGCCCTAAAGATCAACTCGATATGGCTTCTTTGACAAAATATTTTCTTAATCGAACGAAGTTATTAAAATAATAAAGACCTTGGGTAATTATTGGTATTGAATGACTGTTTTTTGGGAAAGTTCAGTCCTTGGTACTCTCATTGCCTTAGGTCCTGATGAACCCCTCAACTTTAACTAATACCTTAGAACTGTCAACCATTAATATAAAAATATGCCCTAACATCAACAGGCAAGATGAAAAGATTTACAGGAGATATTGCAAACTGGATTCTTCACGCAGGGGTCACTTCCATGGCTCGTGTAGTTAATTCCTTACAACAAGTCCCACCAATACCCTTCTTTATAAACAATGCAGATTGAAACTGGACAAATTTTATATTTTAGTTTATAAAGGAGATTGTTATCCCATCCTTTTAATAGCTTTGGAATCTTTGATGTTTTTTTTTAAACAACTTGAGAAAAATCTATTTCTTATTGATTTGTTTTTATAATTTAAATTATTGATCTTTAGTGGGGATTTTGTTCATGTCAAAGGATAAGGATACAAAAATAATAATAATTTTTCATAGTATCTGTATTCATTGTAAAACTGGGAGTTAGGAAGACAATCGGATAATATAGTGATATCAACAAAAATATCGAAGTGGAAAGGAAGATTATATATTTGCCTCTTGCTTTTTATTTGTTAGTCACGAGGATTCTGGAAAAAGTTAGAGCTGTAATTTTATCTAACTTGGTAACAATATTATATATGGCTACAGTAACAGGCCATTAAATTTTGAAAGGTTTAGGTCAAGGTAGCCCAATACTTAAGTAATGTATAATCCACCATAACTTTAGAAAAAATTAAGAGACATAACTCACTTTCATTAAGGGCGGAGGTTTTGTGCTCTAACGAATGACTATTCTAGTTATCTATTAATTAGGAATTAATTAGAGTGTTTATTATTCACAATTAACATTGGATGCGTCCAAGGTGGGCAAGATAGATACATCACGAAACCTCTGGCTGATATCTTTAATAATGCATTAACCAAAGATTGTTGCATAGCACTTATCTTATAGTTCCCGAGCTAACCCCCATTGTGACTCTCTGCCTTTCTTGAGCACACACACTAATTATTAATTACTACTGAGATATTATCTTCTTAATAAATAAACATTATTGATAGCGGCTTTAAATAATAAAAAAAAAACCTATTTACTACAAAAAACTACAAAACCACAAAAAGTTGATCCCAGTTTCTAAAACATATTTTATAAAACTTTAGCCATTGCTGTAAATATATTTGTATTTAACTTATGTTCTTAATTGTTTGTTTTTTCCATGATTGGGTGTGAATTGATTCTTTTTACTTGTTATAAAGTCCATTATTCTGTTCTATTTATCTTTGCAGATACTATGTATATGAGATGAGTAGGATCAAAGGGCTTTCAAAAAAGTACATACATATTTGGAACTCATTAACCAAAAATCTAATTACTCAAATGCATTGATATAAGCTCTCTCTCTCTCTCTCTCCTAACATTGATACAATATTGAATGAAGGAAATGAAAGAATATTAATACTACAAGAACTTTTACTATGAAGGGAAATCAAAATTTGATTTGCTGTTCAGCCCTTGCTCAATCAATAATGTAAAATGATTTATCGATTTCTACTCCTACTTTTTTTTAGTAAATGAAAGGTATATAATAAAAAATATTAATATTCATAATGATTTCATGAATAAAAAAATGTATAAAATATAAGTCAAATCAAAGGATGTTTGTCATAATAACAGGAAAGAGACTTGATTCATCATCGAACAAAAAAGAAGACGAAATCACATGTTTCATTCTCTTTCTGTAATTCCATCAATATTCTTATTGAAATCCAATAATAGCCAAAAGACAAAAAAAAAAAAAATCTATGTATATATATACCGGGTGGAAACTTGAAAGTTCAACAGTTGTATCATATTGATTTGAGAGGTTTTGAAGTGGAGAAAATTAAAACTATCTGTGATTGTATAGGTAGCAATGTTTTTCAAGCACCTGCTGCGAAATTATTTTTTTAAATCGGACGACAAATGTAATCGCAGCGACATTTAAGGCTCAGGACATCAACTTTTCTTTCTGCGGGTCACACTCCAACATAGGTGGCAAGGCAGAAGGGAATGTCTCGTAAGACTAACTACAATGTAAAGAAGAGGCTAGACTACAGCGAGACCATAGTGAGGAAGGAAGGCTCTGGAAAAAATCCCATTGTTAATGCAGATACCCTCAAAGGCTCTCCTGATCTGGTTCGTGGAGGGTTATAGATTCACGGCATTGAATTCGTCGACATTTTGAAAACCAACCTGCTCCCCTGGGCCCAGCAAAATTTCCCTGACGTCGACATCATCTTAAAGGAAGATCACACTGCGAAAATTACTCAGACCCTCTAAGCTAACAACATTGCTTTCTGGGACAGAAGAATGTGTCAATCCAAGATACTTTTCTTTCTGGCCACAAATCGAGAAGAGGACCTGTAGTATCTTTCACGCGAAAGTTGAAACCATCATGGCCTCTTTCGACATGAATTGGACTGCCATGGACCCAAACATCATTTGTTACAACTCTTTTTCCAAGAGACTTGTCACCATTTTTGAGGACAATGGCGGCCGAATAGAATAAATCAGTTTGATATTGACTTTGTATCAGAAAAAGATTAATAAATATTTTTGTTAAATGTATAATTAAAGAATCGCAGACTATTTTCTTTTTTCTTTCCAATTGTCTAATTTTCAAGTTTCCACACGGTATATATATATATATATATATATTTAGGTACACTCTTTGCTACTTTCTAAATCATTTGTTCATGATAAAATA